>NW_011188470.1:0-704 GCF_000146605.3 Meleagris gallopavo | reverse complement strand
GGGGCTGGTGGTAGTCTCACACAGGGATGGGGACCCTGCTGTCACATAGGTGGCACTGCCATCCTGCATGGCATTCTGGGTTGCAGAGGGCAGCCGAGGTGACGTTTCCCTGCATCCAGATGGAGAATCAAGCCGCTGCAGTTTCCATGGCAGCTGGCCGAGCTTTTCAAGGTGTTCAGATATTCATTAAAAATAAATCCTTCCCAACATGTTAGTCGACAAACAAGCTTAAACAGATATGCAACATATGGATTTATTAATTCATCACATGCCAACTTCCCTGCATCGTGGTGGTAGCTACAAAATCACTGGGCGATGCCGAGCTCTGTAAGGTCAGGAAGCTCCCAATGGAAGCCGAAGTGGACGCAACCTGGAACCAAAGACCGGGGACGCATGCTGCCCACGGGGCAAGACTGCACCCTGAGCTGGACCAACCCCATGAACACCCCGCTTTTTCCCAATGGAGTGACACTGATGCCTGCAAGAGCCCCAAAACCCCAGTGCAAAGGTGAAACTCGGTGTGAGCCACCACCTCAAGTCTCAGTTCCTGCGAAGAAACACACCGCGACGCCAAGAGTCTTATCCAACTTCTGTATTTAGTGGCTCTTTACAGAACTTGTTCCTTCCAAAAATTGTTAACAAAAGTTCATCGATCTCATAGAAACTTTTGAAGTACAATACATGAGCCTATAACAAAATGTGAT
>NW_011188469.1:0-608 GCF_000146605.3 Meleagris gallopavo | reverse complement strand
AAACATTTAAACACACTATATAATGCTACAAAACAATAACTAAGATCACACCTCTATGCTTTTTGACTAGAAAGTAATGTCAGATTCTGCTTTTAAATGAAAATGAGATCTCAGTCAAGCTACTACACAATGACTGTCCACTTCACAAAATATCTATTTGCCCGGACATTTTATAATGACTAGGCAGTAGATGAATGAAGGTGTGCAGTCACAATACAAATTAATGCAATATGAAAAGATAATCTGACATTGCTAGGTTGGCATTCTGAAAATTAAAACCAATCATAGAAAATATGTAATCATTTAACAGATCAGATCAGTTATATTTCACAATCTCTAACTGCTAACAAAGGCTGGATGTTTCAAGAGTATTTCACCACTTTCAACAAAATATATCTGTTCTAAATGTACCATGATCATTTGACTGTCTATCTATAAGAGGCTGACCTTTAAAGTAGCTTTTTATAAAAAAGGCATTTTGTATCAGAAGGAAACCAGCTGAAGTTCTGATTCTACATTAGACTCTAAGCAGCTGTCAACTTTTGCTGAAGTTCTGATTCTACATTAGATTCTAAGCAGCTGTCAACTTTTGATGGTGATATACAGCA
>NW_011188468.1:0-633 GCF_000146605.3 Meleagris gallopavo | reverse complement strand
CCTTCATCAACAACAAGCGGTGGTGTGACTTGAAGGGTACATCAAGAATGATACTATTATATAAGGATTTGAGAACATTTTTTAAAGAACCTGGCCAGCTGTCTGATAGAATCCTAGTATTTAATACCACACAGAAGTGCTGTAATTTTCAAACACTGCATTTCATTTATAAGAAGAGAATCTGAAGTTGCCTTTTATTATGCAACCTAATTCCTTTTAGTCTGGCAGGACCTGCATCCATCTCACAACAACTGAGTCTTCTTTCATTATTGTAAGTCAGACTCACAATAGCACAGAAATGTGTTTCTTTTGTGTATTCTGCAAAGGGATGGCTCTCTCAGAAATGTCTCAAAGTCACTGTGATTTATAAGCTTCCAGAAGCAAATCTTCCAGGAGCACAAACAACTTGGCTAAGAAAAGTTCAAAATAAAACAAGAATTGATCTCTTCTGCTTTTGGTAACACAGTAACTCAGCTTTCTGATTTCAGCAGAAAGTAGAAGACTCATCACTACGTAACAACTAACGTCCAAAATACAAACCAAACTGCAAAACTGAGTGAGGAAAATGCTAGTTTCCATTTTGTCTAATCAGTTTCACCCTGATGTAATGAAAATTTGCTGTTTGCTAGCCAT
>NW_011188467.1:0-6402 GCF_000146605.3 Meleagris gallopavo | reverse complement strand
TGAGACTGGAAATCCTTTGCTTCAGGCAGATGAGGAATGACTGGGTAAAACTGGCAACCTTGATACAATAGACGACACTAAGCCAGGCAGCAAACCAAAAACTAGAAGAGTTCAGGAATACAAAAAACTGTAACTATAAAGGTTACAAACAAATTTTCTTTATGAAAGGAAGGTTAACAAAAAATGCTTAGGAAGAAATCCAGCATCATCCAGAACTGCAAAAAGAACCTGGATAAACCCAGAAAGATCACAGTCACCTCATAGGAGGACAATATTTTGCTCCTGAAGCAACTAGTTGCACTGACAGCCAAGATAGTCCCATTTCCTAGAAGTCCCATCATTGACTCAATTATAGCAATTATTAGACAAGAAGAAGATAAACTGGACATTGCAGTTCTTAAGCACTCACAGGTTTCACTCAGCTTTTCGTAGGCTCCTAAAAGCTCTAGGTATGCTAAGGAATATTCAACCCAACTAGATGTTCTCATCACACGATCACCTATTTATCTCAGAGGAGGAACTGTCATATGAAGTCCTTAAATATTTGCTTTATTCTACATTTTTGATGATTAATAGCCCAGCTGCTATCTCAAAGTATGCAAATATGATAAGGATTCTCTTAGTGTCTGTTCATATTAGAGAAAGAATTTGAATTTAAAGGGCTCAGATGCATTTTTAAGTTTCTGCTGTAATCCACGGTCAGTTTTCACAGAGCCCTTGGATTTTATGTATGTAAAGACAGAGAAGTTTCCAAAAGCTTGCATACTTTTTCATGCCAGGATTGCACCCCACGAGGGTAGGAAATAAAAACCATTTCTGTCTCAGAAAATGCAAGAAATGGAAGACATTTTCAGAAAGTATAGAGTGAATTAAATTTTGTACCCTGAAATCTCTAAAAACTGCTTGAGCAGACTAATCAAATTGCTCTTGCTCAGCATCATGAAGTTAACAGCATTCTACCTTTCTTCACATGTGCAACTGCTGAGTAAGAATTGTCATGGTGGGCCATAGGCTTGCCGGAAAGACATTCTGAACTTGGCTTCTGCTTGACTTTTCCTAACAAAACAAAGGATGTAGGTTCAATCTTACCTCTCAACCATACCTGTAAGGACCAGCCACGCGAAAGCCAAATGATGCAACAGGTAAAGATTACAGCGATTAGCATCTCATTCCTGCCAGATAATCGATGAAGAAGCACAGATTTCCACTTCTAGATGCCATTTTTTATATATTCCCCTTGCTGGAGCATAACGGTCTATGGATTATTTATCCTGGCTGGAAGAAAATAAGGCTAGATCTTCCAACTGTCTGTTAGAGATTCTAACTGCTATCTAGTAGAGGAAGAAGATAGAGGGATCCCGTCTGTGAGGACAGAGAAGTTACCAAAAGCTGGCATGCTCTTTCATGTCAGGCAGGATTGCTCTGCTCTCCTGCAAAGAAAAAGTACCAGATTCACCTTAGCAAATAGAAATCCGGACAAGCACAACTAATGTTGTGTGAGAGAAATGGCATAAGTGTTCATAGAGTCTATGTCTTGCCCCAGTATGGAATGTGCATATTTTAAAAACTCTGCTTACTTGCTCAAAATAGGGAATTCAAACACTTTCCAGATATAAGAAGAAAGATGTTAAGGGTGTTGAAGAGTGTTTCTTAGTCTAGTTAGAATTTACAAATATTGCAGTGCCATCTATGGTTGTCTAGGACAGCGGTCTCCAAATGTTTCTCACTGTGCACGCCGATCAGTACAAAGTTTCTAAGCATGCATCTCCCAATGTAGGTGAACTTATTTACTGCTAAATATATAATTAATACTAAAATGGAAGAAGAGCATCTTTGGATGCAGGTACTGAATCACGGTACTCATTTTTCAATTCCATTTGTCCAACGCTCTGACACTGATTAAGTTCTTCTTGCGTTAACATGGAACTTCCCGTGTTCCAGATGGAATAAGTCAGTAAGTAACTGACTGTAGGCCTGTAGAAACTAAAGCTTCACAGATCCAGTCCAGTGATGCAGAAAGCATTCATACCATTTATTGCACAGAAAGACACCCAATACTTGATTTCTACTTCCCTTGCTTCCCATTTTGCCTCCTGCCTCCGTTATCCCGGATGTGCACAATGATACATGCAGAGATACAAGGGACTGCATTTTTGCTAATTCTTCAAGCAAGGCAATGAGACACTTGTGTCTTCCCACTACCATAAGACAATTTCTTTACGAATTTAATAATTCTGTGGCACAGTACATATCAGTGTTTCTCAGCTCCACTACCGTCAGCCAGCTCCAGCTCAGGAGATGGAAGATTCCTTCTTCAACAGCTCTACCCTGACACTCAGGACCCAGCCAGATGACAGCTTCCCCTGGGAAAAACTGCACCAACCCACCTTTTTACCTTTTTTTGAAGACGGTATTTGTGCTTCTCTCTTTGGTTTCTTTCTGAGCTGTTCCAAACATGTAGGTCCCTCTGAAAGTACTGCCTCCTACTTATTTCCATGAAAATGACAACAGATACAAAGAGCACAATCGCACCCTTTGGTAGAGCATAGTCTCAGCTACAAACCATGATGTTTCAGCGTAGTCACCACCAATAGCTCTGTGTTTTTGCCAGCCATGAACAAGAGCCTGCACGCCACGCTCATCAAAATCTGCATGGCCATCCAGAGCATGGCTTGTCTTTCTCATTGCTGTCAGCACTGCTGAAACACACCACCGACTGCTTTGCTGAGTTAGCGTTCAACTCTGTGGTCTCCGTAAGCGTTCAGCAAGTGTTGAAGAATGTCAATGGGTGCCATTTTTTCTGTCATGCAGGAATTCAGTTCCACGCTTTTCCTTCCTACACTCTTCCATATCAGACACCATTTTGTCAGACTGCCCCTCTTCTGCCATCTGTCCCATGGGAAGAAAACAGAACGGAATCTTGGTGTGAAGGTTCAACCTCTACTGCCGTGCCAACAACCCCCACTCTTGGCCAACATAGTTCAAGAGGAGGCGCTACTTTTGGAGCATCCCTCATAGATAGAAGCAGTGAACACACACGGTGAATACTGCCTTACGTAACTTGTTCCAGGCAGAAGTTACTGGGTGAAACTGTAACATGGTGGTCGTGTAGTTTCCGTTGCAGTCAGTGGAGAAAGAGAGAGAGATTGCTTTAGAGAATACTTCAGTTAATGCTAAGGCAGAGGTTTGAAATACTCATGTTGTACTCATAACACGCCTAACATTTTTCTCTGATTAAATGACAAACGCAATGAAATGTAAGTGCAATTCAACTGTCTGTAGAGAAGAACATCTCTGTGATTTACAACAATGTGGCTCTGGGCAGCCTGGTCTAGTGGTTGGCGACCCTGCACATAGCAGGGAGGATGAAACCAGATGATGATTGTGGTCCTTGTCAACCCAGGCTATTCTATGACTCTGTGACTCTATGATTCTGTGATTCCATGAATTGAACTCCCCTACAAGGACTTCATGACAAGAGAACATGGATCTGTTGAAGTGCATCCAAAGGAGGACCACAAACGTTGATTCTAGGGATAGAACCTCCCCTATGTGGACAGGATGAAAGAGCTGGGGCTGTTCAGCCTGGAAAAGAGAAGAGTCCCGGGAGATCTCCTAGTGCCCTTTCAGTATCTAAACTGGGGCAGTAAGAAAGAAGGGGACAGACTCTTCAGCAGTTCTGTTGTGGCAGATGAAGGGGAAATGGTTTCCTACTAAAAGAGGAATATAAATATACATTTATATCGTATAGAAGTTCAGAAGTTTTTTATGTTAAATGTAGCGAAGCACAGGAACAGATTGCCCAAAGAAGTGGTGGATGTCTTGTCCGTGGGTACATTCAACATCAGGCTGAGCAACTTGATCTAGCTGTAAACGTCCATGTTCATTGCAGGGGATTTGGAGCAGATGACCTTTGAGGGTCCCTTCCAACACAAACAATACTCTGATTCTTTGATTGGGATGCAGGAGCTATTTCTTGAGAAGATATCTGAAATCAATGCTCAAGAGGCTGCCCAGGGGGGTTGTGGATTCTCCTCCTCTGGAGACATTCAAGACCCGCCTGGACACCTACCTGTGCAGCCTACTGTAGGGGGCCTGCTTGGCAGGAAGGTTGGACTTGACGATCTCTGAGGTCCCTTCCAGCCCCTGCAATTCTGTGATTCAGTGAAATTATCACACTAACAGAATAAAGAACCACTAGTCCTGGTCATCCTGTTCTCAGCTTTATGGGCTCCAAGCGGGCTTTGATATCTTCAGGAGGCATATTCAAGGTGATTCTGTAAACCAACAGAAGCTACGGAAGGACATGCCTCCTCATGGCAAGCTGGTTTTTAGGTGCATCTTTGCACAGTGCATTTCATAGCACTGTGGAACCAGCTGTATTTGGAAAAGAATGGGAAACAAAGGGCGTGAAGCAAAGCCTATGGGAGAGGACTGGGCCTCCTGTTAGCCTTCTGGCATTAGTCAAAAGTGAGTTTCTAGTAGCTTAGGGAGAAGGCATAGCGTATGACGTGTGCTAAATGTAATGAATTGTCCTTTCTTCCTTTTTTTCTGCATGTCTCATTTTTCTCTCTTCAGACCTGCGACCAGGAGCTCGGAACAGGTACAAAGAAAGAACGATGTCTTCAGGAGAAAAGCCTACTTCTGTGTGCACTTCTTCTCAGTACTCTCCTTGGTTTTGCATTACTCATCACCTACATCACGATGACTTGTGCTCTAGGTATAATGTGGAATATCCTTTTCCCTGCTCCTTACCCACCCTTTCGTAAGATCTGTTCCTCCCTCTGCTGCATGGATTATTATGCTCAGTATCTGTGTGAGGGTAAGACTTTCAGAAAGACAAAGAAGCATCAAAAAGTGCCAGCTTTAAAAAGGGTAGACTGCTCTGCCTCCTCCTTGTGTGACTGTAGGGAGATATCCCCCGCTTGTCCTCCTCTGACTGCCATTTGATAAGCCTGGGCCCAGCTTTGTGAGAGAGCAGCATTATCTTGTCAGGAAGTTCTTCTTGAATTTCATCCTTCTGGCTTCCAGCTTCTATGACCCTGCTCCATCTGCAGTCAACTCCAGGAAACTGGCTCTGGATCTGAGATTTAGAGCTTCTCTTCCACTTGTCCATCCCTGATTTCATAAGCCTAGTTCTAGTTTTCTACTACCAATCACTACACCGATATACAGAAAACTCACATGCTCCTGTGCGGTGGGGAAGCTGTGAGTGGAGGCCAGAAAGAGTCAGTTGTCTTTCAAATTCACTAAAAAGCTACCTGCAGAATAGTCCACACAAATGCTTACGTTGTATAGATAGCTAAATATGGAAGCTGTGTTTATATTGGTGGGTACACGTATCTCCTACTCCAAAACAAGCATTGTTGACAGGCGTTTTTCTTCAACTTCTGTCATGTATGTTTCACCATAGAAACTAAGGAAAAAGTTGTTAGTTTAGATCATGTCTATTTCCACTCCGTGTACCTCCTTCCACTTTAACAAACTATAGTTTGAAACCATAGCATGAAAATCTGGCTTTGATTTGTGGGTGGTGAATTTAGTAATAGAGCTGATCTGATGTTGATACAAGACACTGACACTAAATGAGAACATACACCCAGGGCTTCAAAGCATTTTGGATGGAGGAGGTTTTAAATGAAAGCAAGATACACCACAAGCAAGTTTTTGTCCTGTTTTAACAGATGTCATTACCAAGAACTGTTTGTTTCCCATGCTTGAGCATCTCCCTGCGTGTATTAACCTCTTCTCCTTACCTTCTTTGTAGCATGCCCTCCTTTTGCTCTGTGTGTTAACATCACCAGTAGTTTCTTGTTTGTCACTTGGCCGAGATAGAAGCACTGGAGGGCACCACCTCTGGATGAACTACCTGTCTTTGAGTGAAAGAATCTCCCTTGCAAAGTGCAAAGGCAGCCGTGGTGTGAAGTCAAAGACAGAGGGTATATTACTGCATCTTCAGCAAAAACTTACAAGGAATTCAACAGTCTGTACGCAACTTGTATCAAACAGAAATCTTTTTTTTTTTTCCGCAGTTGTTGAATGTGTTGTCCTCATTCTTCAATGAGGACAGGTCAGATCTCTCGTTTCCTTCCTGCGCAGGATCGTGTGATGTTGAACCGAGCCTTGCACTCTTGGCCAGTCTCCTGAATTCTAGGAATGACACTGTAGATCCCTGTGAGGATTTCCACAAATACGCTTGTGGCAGCTGGGAAGGCAAACACTCAAGCACTGAAGTATCAGGAAACATCTTTGATGCGCTGTTGGAAGAAAACCAGCTGATATTGAAAAGGCTTTTAGGTAGGAAGAGGCAGTTGGTGTGGTACCTTCATCATCTTCCTCAGTCAGAGATGAGAATACCAAGAACTGAGTGCACAACCATTCCTGTCAGTAACTGAGTCCAGT
>NW_011188466.1:0-1032 GCF_000146605.3 Meleagris gallopavo | reverse complement strand
ATGTAGGGCTTGCGGTTGGAGTCGGAGGAGATGAGACTTTCCTTGGCTGCGAAGGCCAGGTCTCCATAAAGGCTGTAGCACAGCCCCTCGGGATTGGCCCGATCGATGGGCTGGCTGGCATCCTTGAAGATGTGCTGGTAAAGGGTGCTGTCCTTGGAACCGGACAGGAGGAAGTAGGGGTCGTGGAGGTGACGCCACACGATGCCCGTGGTGACATCCTTGTGCTCCTCAAACATGGCAGAGGGGATGAAGGGCCGCCGCACGTCCCAGACGTAGATGTTGTGGTCCACCATCATGGAGCAGGTGGCAATGTGGTGCTTGCACTCTGGCCGCCACTTCACCCGGGCTACAGAGGCAATGGTCTGCACGCAGTAGATTTCCTTGGCCCGCGTGGTGTTCATGTCCCAAACCTTCACCATCTTATCCCGGCCGCCTGTTGCCAGCCAGCCCCTGTGAGAAGGATGAAGGAAGATGATGACATACTGGACAGTGGGACGGGTGGTGCCCACAACACAGATGTACCCATGAGCCTTGTCCACGCCATGGGAGACAGCTGGGCTGCAATCGCATCCTCCCACACATTGACCTTCCACCTCTGCACTCAAACAACAAGGTCAGACAGCACCTCTCCCTCCAGTCTCAGAGTAAGGCCCTGCACTTTTGAAACCATGCTCAACTGACAGGCTCCCAGCTCCCCTTACCCACTTCTCCACCCTCAAGAAAACTTGTTTCCATCTTCCAACACCAACGCAAGGCTGGGGTCAGAGAGCCTGCTCTGCTCTGGAAGACCTCATCCCATTTATAAGGCTTTCTGCTGCTAAGCTTGAGCAGCTGGCAGGGCCTGACTCCGTACCCACCGGTCCTCAGGGTGCCAGTCACAGCAGAAGACGGGGCCGTTGTGGGCTGTGAACATCCTCTCATAGCGGTCGGGCCGGCGGATGTCCCACAGCTGCACGTTGCCATTCTCAAAGGTGGCAGCAAAGGTGAAGTAGTCGCGGATGCTGAACTGCACATCACGCACACTCTCCGACT
>NW_011188465.1:0-508 GCF_000146605.3 Meleagris gallopavo | reverse complement strand
AAATGAAAAAGCAGCCATCAAACTCGGGGCGTTTTCAGTTAAGTCGTAAATCTCGGCATGTGGAAACCCATCTGCCTCAGCGCCGCACATCTGGGCTGCCCCGCGTGGCTCTGCCCACCCCTCCTGCTCTGCCACTGCCCAGGGGCTCCGCGACCTCCCCATCGCTGCCCGCGTCTGCAGCTGGACTGATGTGGGATGGCGGGCAGCACTCTGTGCTCCGTGGCTCCCTGTGCTGAGACGGAGACCCTTTGGAGACCGAGCCGTGGCTTTTCCTTTCCTGGAAAGTAACTCCTCACCCTCAGCACCACGAAGGGACCTGGCTGCCCTCTGTGCTCCCTTCCTGTGGCAGTAAGGAGGACACCGTCAGAGAGGAGTCACTGAGCTCAAAGGCAGGGACAGCCCTCGTCACCTTGGCTTTGGCTTTTCTGTTTGCTAATTGGAAGGAGTTCTTGCAAAAAGACCTGCCTTGTTTTGTCTCATTCTCTCCTGAAAAACAGCCCTGCTGCTT
>NW_011188464.1:0-684 GCF_000146605.3 Meleagris gallopavo | reverse complement strand
TGGGTGACAGAGAATTGGTGTGGGTTTCCCTGAGCACAGGGCCAAGTGCAACCACTCTAATTAACAGCTTGCTTACTTTAACAGACTAGGTGCTCTGTCTAAACTTGCACTGCAATCAGTGACAGAACCAGTCTTAAAGCTGAGGTGACCTGAAATGCCCTTATTTTCTCCAGACCACAAAAATCCAATGGAACATAAAACCATGCCCCACAAAGACACAGCTCAGTTTTACTGAGCTGGATACTCATATCCAGTGACAGTAAGAGAGTCTGTAGGTGATGTGTGTGGGTAAGGAAGGCATAAGCATCTCCCTCAAGAATATTTACATCAAGTCTAATATCTGAAAGGTCAATAGCTGTCGTTTTCTGTACTTCACAATTTATCTGACACAGAAGCTCCTCTATTTTTCAGAAAGAGCATCTTAGATTCTCTCCTGCAGACAACACCAGGATATTCAGACAGTACAGAAGGCAATAGTCTTTCTCTTTTTGCTTTTTTTTCCTTTAGAAATACACATAACCAGATCCAATGAGACATGATACTATTTAATAGGCTTCAAAATCTGATACTGGAAGAAAAACATCAACCTCTTCCTTTATTCTTTGTAGTCTCAAGCACTTGAGTAACATAGAAAGGTAGTGTAGAAGGGAAGAAATACAGAAAAAAGAAAGAATCAAATTTACT
>NW_011188463.1:0-935 GCF_000146605.3 Meleagris gallopavo | reverse complement strand
AAAAAAAAAAGCTGTTTTCACTTGGAAAGTGGGGTATCTTTGGTAGAATGCTGTCAGGAAGTTGTTTTTTACCTCCCTTCTCTTTAGTGTTTCTTTCGGTGTCATTCTATACCTGTATATCAATAAATCAAGTTACATGTGCACTCATCAATTTCTGTTTAAAAGACTGAGGGGGAGGCGGAGTAGATGAGAAATAACACATTTCAAACAACGCTTCCTGTAACTTCATAGCGAGAAATAAGAATATATAAGAAGGATAGGCCTATGACAGTGCAAGTTTTCTCAAAAACATTCTTGGGCTTGCCATTTTCCTTAATTAAGGAAAGGTGGCATAACATCATTGACTGATTTAAATCATGATGCTATAACATTAATCAGTGTGGTAGCTTAACTTCCATATTTTTGTGGGTAAGGATTCTTAAGTAAGTGAGATGGTTGCATAATTAGGTTTGAATCTATTGTTATTGGCCTTTTCAAAAATGTTGGAAATACAATAGAATGTCTTGAGACCACAAGATTTTCATGGTGGACCTCAGCCTGTTGTGTTGTGGCTCAGTGTTGTAGGCATTTCACTGTTGTGACTGATTTTTTCTGTGGCATGTAGTGCGTTACCTGGACACTGTGCAATTAAGATGAGGCTTCCAGCTAGGCTGGCTTTGCTTTTGTTAGTCAGCTCAAACTTTTTGAGACTTATTCTGAATTATTTTTGGTACCTCGTTTTCTGCGTGTGAAGAAGTTGAAAACTCTGTCTTCTATTTGACAAAACCACTTAGGCATCTCTATTAAACTTCTAATTTAGGAGGTATTTGAAGAAGATTAAACAGGTAAAATGGATTTGAGATGATGATTCCAGATTACAGAAAGTCATCGTCATCAGAAATTCTTAGATTACCACTGGGACAAATATAAACATAGAAAATAACCTTTCAGGTTGC
>NW_011188462.1:0-855 GCF_000146605.3 Meleagris gallopavo | reverse complement strand
TTTGAAACCATCTGTTTAGGGTTTTGCAGGGAAGCCATTATCCACTCATATTCTTAAAACAAAGATTTTCCATTAAAGCAGTTTTAGAAGCCTTTCTGCACATCTCAGAAGAGGTGTCCAAAGTAAAAAAGGCGAGAAGCTAAGTTGTTTTTTCTTCAATAAAAATATAGTAAGTTTTTTGAAACAGTGTATTAAATTTCATATTTTTTGGTTAGAAGGGACATGATTAAAAGAGACAGATAGCATTCTAAAACTCTAGCATTTCCCCTCCACCTCACTTAAGTTTGCAATTTACAATATATGCTATGCAGTTTAAAGGAGGATTGAGATTAAGCTTAGGTTTTTTTTTTTTTGGTACCAATTCATTGGCTCTAGGGAAGAATTCAACTTTCTTGACTCTACCTGGTAGTTCAGACACAGATCTAATTATTATTTTTTGATTTAATTTTCTTCTCCAACTAAGATCTCTCAAGTATTCATAACTTTTCCCCTATTCCAGGAGCATGCCTAATTTTGGCATGTTTTCAGTGCTATGGTAAGTGGAAATGAGCTCAGGACAAATTCCACTAGAGATGATCCTTGCACTGGTCATCCAAGAGCAACCAGCATGAGGTTGTTATGCACAGGAAGACCTCACTGATGTGGGGCACAGTCCCACAGTACCTGTGCATGACGAGCATAGACCAGGAACCACCAGACATATCTGTAATTAGAAGAGAGATTAAAATAAAGCCAGAAAGTTAAGAAGGTAGATGGCATGACACAGCATTTTCACTCTGGAGATTAGACAGAGGCCAAAGGTCTGAGCTTATATGCAAATTTTAGGACACTTTCTAAAAGGGTGTATGAATGGAA
>NW_011188461.1:0-2563 GCF_000146605.3 Meleagris gallopavo | reverse complement strand
TTTACTAAGTGGATTTGCTGCCTGGTAGTCACTATAGAAGCATGCAAGCCTCTTGGGGTCACGGACCCAGGCATCTGTACGTGCAATGATAGATTATTCCACCAATATCTTTTTCTTGTTGGGAAAAAAGTTACATGCAATACAAATAAAGAATGTCATTCTATTTTTTTTTCAATAATCGAGATTCACTCCCTCTTAACAAGCTATGAAAAATGTGGCCAGCAATTCCCAGTGACTTCAGAGGGCTCTGGCTCAGACTTTCAGTGACACTGCCTGATACACAAACCCAGTCTTTTATCCACCATGTCATTGTGGTGGTGTTCTGAAAAAACTGGGATGTAAAGAACATCTGCTATAACAAACATAAAAAGCACAGACCTGCTGTTACTAATGGGAAATATTCTAAGGGCTTGGATTTAGAAAAAAAAGTTAATTAATTTTTGAAGAATAATTGCTTTGATTGCACATGTCAATGACCCTTCTCACATAAAGCTTTTCCAATACAATCCTGTTTCAGTCTCACCGAGGACAAAAGATGCTTCAGCTGCACTGACAAAAATCTTTATGAATTGCTATAAATTCCCCTGAAGGGGGTTCTGTAGCTTCCTTTTAAATTCTATTTAGTTATTATCTGTAAACAAAAGAAGCTGAGCTGGCCTGGTTTGGATTTGTATGAAAAATTATAATGAAATAATAAAACCAGTAAGCAATAAAGAAAGGAAATAACTGCTTTTAATGTCCTCTGTTAAATGTAATTGTGACATTTAGGAATCCATTTGCTTCTTTCTCTAATATTAATTATTTCACTGATTAGCAGAATATGAGGCAAAAATACAGAAAACATCTTTTATTATCACAGAATTTATAGGAACTAATCTATTTTTGTCAAATTATGGAAGTTTTTCTTGGAAAATATGTTTTTGAGAATTTGAGCTGATTTAAGATCCAATTTATTACAAAAGAAAAGTCATTCAGTTATGCTAAAGTCTTACTTCATCATGACATTTATACAGTTTTCTTTGTGTTTTAAAAAAGAAAAATCTCTAAGACATTTCTTTGTTAAGGTACTGTCAGCATATGGCAAAAATACTGGCACCTTGCATGGGAAGTGCAGCAAGAGCTGATAGATCTCATCTCATTCTGTAGCAGAGGAGAAAATAGACCACAGTGAAGGCCAGTCATATGGCCAGTGACCATCAGCTGCCTGGCAAGAAGCACAACTTCCTTCAAGCAGATGTGGGAAGGTGAGCTGATTTTGCATGTTTTGGAAAGAGATTCTTCCTTCCTGTTAGATGGCAGAGCAAAGAACAGCCCATTACAGCTGGGCCTTCAGAAGTGTCTGTGTAATTGTTTTATATACTACTCTGAAATGAGTATTTCAATGCAAAAACATTTGAGAAATAATAGGTGCTAATTTAATATTAATGGATCAATTTCAAGTATGTTTCAAGGACTATGAAATCCTGCAGATGAAGTTCTGCAGAAGAAGCAGATTTCCTTCTATACTGCTATATTGTGGAGCCAGACATTTAGTGTTGACCTGTTCCATCTAGAAAACACAGAGGTGGGTTGTTTTTTTTTTTTATTTTATTGTACATTATTCAAAACATAGCTTGGCATTAGGCAAATATACAGCTTTGGTGGTTTTGGTGGTATTGAGTTGGAGGTGAGCCTGTTAAGTAAATCCCCAAGACTTGAACTGTCCAGTTCCAAACATGAGCAAGGCTTATAGTTAAAAGATTCTACTCCATCTTCCATGAAAAAAAAAAAAAAAAAAGTATGCTAAATATCATTCAATAACAACGTTAATTTCTATGCTTACACAGAGTAAGTACACACTGTGAGAATTACAGAACTACAAAATGTCCAACCATAATGATGTCTCCCTAATCCCATTCGTAGTAGTGTGCAGTTTCACATGAAACCTGCCATCTTCTAGTCTCAATACCAGTATCAAACTTATAATTACCCAAGCACAAGTGAGTCAGGTTACTTTTTTACATGACAGAAAGCAACCCAGTGAAGAAGTTCTGTGAGTCCAAGACCAGTATATCCAGTGCACAATCCCGTCTCTGTAGCAGTTCACGTTACATCAGGTGGGACATAAGCAGGTGAAACACACACTGAACTTTAGTCTTGCCACAGTGAGAAGGCAGAGCCCCACTGCCCCTCTCCCATTTCCTTCTCCTGGATTATTTTAACAATCACATCCTTTACACCAGTAGTATTGTACACTGTGTACTAGCATTAGCAATGAGCTGGAGTTGATCCAGATGAAACCTTTTCGTCTCTTTTGTACAGCCTAATGTAAACTGGTGCTGGCACATGCATACCCAAAGGATGGATGAAACTGTCTCTTTGAGTAGTTTATTGTGGATTAAAATGGCTGTGTAACCTTGGCTTTAGTGATTCAGTACGTCCTTCGCTGTTGAATGTAATAAAACCATACCTGTCTGAATTCTCACTGTTTGTATTCTGTGACTTAAGGTGACTCTAAAGCAGAAAAAGATTCTTGGAATCCACATTACACAGTCTTTTGTGTTGTCCCTCAAATGACCTTTAT
>NW_011188460.1:0-2154 GCF_000146605.3 Meleagris gallopavo | reverse complement strand
TGCTTTAAAGTAATTATAATTACATTAATGCTAAAGCAGTCTATATAGCTTCTTTTATTAAGCTTTCATTATTATTTAATAGTAAGAGTATCAATGTGAAACCTGTAAATTAAGGTTAATAACTTTAAGTTTACAAATAGCATTGTAAAAATCCAGGAAACAGTTTGTATTTTTGAAATATAAATTAATGATTTAAGTTATAGACAGAAAAGCAAGTGAACTAAAAAAATGCTTTTCTGTTCTCAGTGTTAATGTTATTCTTTGAGCTACTGACCAGATTACAAATTCTTTAAAACTATTATTCCGTTAGTAATTGAACATACAACCTCTGTCATTAATTGTTTTCTTTTCCATATCTCTAGCACTCTATTTCACAGACATTTTACTTCTATGGTTACTAGTAGGTTATGCTATGTAACATAAATAAATTCCTTCCTACTTTTTATAAAGTACCAGGGTTATTGTGTACTTTTAATGAATGCATAGAGACAAGAAACTTTATCATCTTGTACTGCTGACAGGCCTAAACGAAAGAAGAAACAGAACATTTCTTTACCATATATGTAGACTGCTCCAAAAGTAATGCCTCCTATTTATTTCCACGGAAACTACAACAGTTAAAATTTGTTTTCTCTAAGAATTGTTGTCAAAAAGCTTTTGCCTTTTTACCAGAACTGTTATCTCCCACAGAAAATCTTCAGTCTATTCATTGTTCTGATTAACAGAGAAATATTCTTGATGATACAGAATAATACATAATTAATTGACCTGTGACCATATGTAATAGTCTTTCCTTCCTATTTTCCTCCAATTAAAATATGTAACTTCAAACGTGACTCTAATTGTGTTTTTTTCAACTGATTCTGTCAAACTTCAAGGGTGCAATTCTTCAGATAGCCTTTGATTTTATTATGACTTCATATTCCTATTCTTCTGGAGATCAGATGTGGCTAAAACTGATCACTTTTAGCATAAAAAAAATAATAATAACAATAAAGCCAGAACTAATGGAATACACCAGAAATTTGTGGAACCTCTTATGATCTATTATGATTCATTGTAACAGATAAAGTTTAGGAAAGAAAGCTTTTAGAAACAGGAAGACCACAGAATAGAAAAAGCATCTGGAAAAAGTCCTGAAACCAAAAGATAAAGTTAGCCTAAGTCTAAGGACAGGAACATAAAGAGCAAGCAAAGACAGATAAGCAGTAGACAGAAAGCATGAATGAGGCTGTACAGAAGAAAAAATAAATGATAAAGCACCAAAATAACCCAAGGACTTGATTCTCTGCACTGCTGAACTTAATGGACTGGTTCATCACAATGACTTGTTGAAACATCTGAGGATTATTTAAACACCAGAAACCTACACAAAGTAACTTTAGACAGAATAAAGGAGGTAACTAGTCTAACTAAAGCATCATAAAATTGATTGACAGCTATGAAAACAAAGACATTAAACTTTAAGAAGACAAATGTATTTACTTTCTGACTGAGTAGGTAAGCAACAGATTAGTTATCATAGCAATTCTATGATTCTATGAGCAGATGAAAGGGTGGTTAAAATTTCTATTTATCATATACTCTCTTTAAGGGAATGGGTGGATTCTTTACGTACAATAGAAAACTGTTAGACTTCAACTAAGACCAATATAATGACCTCATTACTATAAATTAATACATACATAGACTCACACTGCATGTATGTACCCACGTAAGCATATAAGTGCACAGCCCAGGCACACAAATCTGACAAGCCAGGCAAGTATTTCTATGAACGACAGATCCTGCACCAAGGCAGTCTGAGGCTGCTTGTGTTTATACTCAGAATTTAACCAAACCAAGCAATAGTGAAACTGCATTTTCAGCAATGCTTAGTCTGGCTGTACTTTCAGAATATCCTCACTGTTTCTAAAATGATACTGAAAAATTATTTTCTGCTTGCTTTCACAATTTACTTCTTTGACTGTAAAATTAATTATGACATACAATAATCTACATAACATGATGTCACGGAGTTAACGAGATCAATCTACACCCGTGACAGGGGGGCGGTAGGCCCCTGCCCCTCCCCTTCCCAGCCCACAAAATGGGAAGGAAGGGAGGAAAACAAAAAAAACAGCGGCAACAATCTATGGAGGAAAACTTATTTTA
>NW_011188459.1:0-489 GCF_000146605.3 Meleagris gallopavo | reverse complement strand
CTTAAGTCATTTCTAATTCAGCATCCAGAAGGTCCCAACTTGGTGCTTGCCCAACTCAATAAACTTCTATGAGGAAATGACTAGCTTGATAGGTGAGAGGACAGCAGTGAAGAGGAGTCTCAGGGGAGACCTTATCATTGTCTGCAGTGACCTAAAAGGAAGTTGTTCTGAGGTGGGGGTCAGCCCCAGGTGATGGGATGAGAAGGAATGACTTCAACTTGTTCCAGGGGAGGTTCAGTTTAGATATTAGGGATAATTAGGGAGGAAAGGCTGGTACAACAGAGGATTGTGCTGCCATCCAGAGGGACATGGACAGGCTGGATAAATGTTCTGAATGGAACCTCCTGAATTTTAACAAGGGGAATAGTAAAGTCTTGCATATGGGAGGAACAATCCCATGCATCAGCACATACTGTAGACTGCCCAGCTAGGAAAGAGCTTAAGTAGAAAAGGACCTGGAGGAATTTGTAGGATACCAAGATGAACATG
>NW_011188458.1:0-887 GCF_000146605.3 Meleagris gallopavo | reverse complement strand
GAAAGGATAAGCTTTAAGGGGGTCCTTTATCCTTTCTCTGACCTACCAGGCTGTTTGTTGATGATTGGGAATCCTTAGTGGCCAGCCTTTGTTGAAGCCAAACAGAAGAGGATTTGGTGTCATAGGGAGTGCTTAGAGCAAGTTATTGTCCCACTGAGTGGGATCCCATGGCTGCTCTGTGGTATTGGGGCAGGGGCCTGGGAGGACACCCTTATGGGTTGTGAGCTCTTGGAGCTCTTTGACCAATGCTGACCTCATAATGAGCATGATTTTCCTAAAAATGTGATGGAGGAATTTCCCACCTGAGTCCTTGGACCACATGGGAGCTAGAAGCAGTCAGACTGCTCACTGAGGGCTGCAGCTTCTCATTTCTGTCTCCGCAGACCTCTTTTGCACAAGAATTACTGCTCTCAACTCAGGTTCCTTGGGTAAGTCTATATTAACCAGGTTAGAAGATGATGGCTTGAGCCAGAAATGAGAAGCTGCAGCCCTCAGTGAGCAGCTCTGTCTGGCTGAGGTATGGAGGCACACCCCCCAGACCTCACGGAGCTCAGTGCATCCAGGGAAAGCCTTGGAGAGGTGGGTCGTGGCTGTTTGCTGCCGACCAACCCCTGACCGGGTCAGCCTACCAAGTAGCTCTGTATTGCGTTTTGGGGACTTTGTTTGTTTGTTTTTTATATACGCATAAGAAAACGGTCGATTTTATCTATTTTTGTATAGTTTTGCATTTTATATTCATGGGGAAATTTTATGGACTGTTCTTTTACTTACGTACGTTATGTGTTTCCAAATGGTGCGGTTTACAGTTCTGATGGAGAAACAGCAATTTGTTGCTGTCACTGCTGCTGCCACTGCCTGTGCAATGCAAGAGACCCACGTTGCTCCCC
>NW_011188457.1:0-444 GCF_000146605.3 Meleagris gallopavo | reverse complement strand
TCTGCTCCAGGTGATTGTGGAGGTTTTTTCCTCAGTCCCATTCAGATTCCCTCAGCTTGCTGTCTCAAAATCTGAAGTATTTGCAAGGCAACTGAATTGTTTTAGGCCCAACCAAATGCCAGTGATAGCAAAATACCCATATCTGTCCCGCATCAATTAGAGCAAAATATCACCCTAGAAATGCAGAAATGAAATGCATATACTTGTAAGACTTGATTGTATCTACTCACTTCCTGCAGCTAGAAAAGCAGCTCATATCACCTGAGAAGGACACCAGAAGTGATGGCGGCAGCAGCAAGTTAATAGCCTGCCAGAATAGAATTCCAAACTGCAGTTGCCATTTGTCAACATTTATTGCCCTGCTGAATTTTTTTGGAACTGTAATAAAACCTCAGTCTTTATTGTTAATCGGCCTTAGCACAACATGGGGTAAATCTTTGATTC
>NW_011188456.1:0-914 GCF_000146605.3 Meleagris gallopavo | reverse complement strand
AGTTTGCTGATGATACGAAGTTGGGAGGATTGGCTGACACGCCTGAAGGCTGTGCTGCCATTCAGCGAGACCTGGACAGGCTGGAGAGCTGGGCAGTAAGAAACCGGATGAGGTTCAACAAAAGCAAGCGTAGGGTCTTACACCTAGGGAGGAATAATTGCATGCACCAATACAGGCTGGGGGATGAGCTGCTGGAGAGGAGCTCTGCAGAGAGGGAGTTGGGCGTCCTGGTGGACGACAGGTTGGCCATGAGCCAGCAGTGTGCCCTCGTGGCCAAAAAGGCCAATGGCATTCTGGGGTGCATTAAGAAGAGCGTGTCCAGCAGATCGAGGGAGGTGATCCTCCCCCTCTACTCTGCCCTGGTAAGGCCTCATCTGGAGTACTGTGTCCAGTTCTGGGCTCCCCAGTACAAAAAAGACAGGGATCTCTTGGAAAGAGTCCAGCGGAGGACCACAAAGATGGTGAGGGGCCTGGAGCATCTCCCCTGTGAAGAAAGGCTAAGTGAATTGGGTCTGTTTAGCCTTGAGAAAAGACGACTGAGAGGGGACCTGATCCAGATTTATAAATATCTGAGGTGTGGCGGCCATAGCGGTGAGGCCAGTCTCTTTTCAGTGGTACGTGGAGACAGGACGAGGGGAAACGGACATAAGCTGCAGCATAGGAAGTTTCGCACGAATGTGCGTAAGAACTTCTTCACGGTGAGGGTGATGGAGCACTGGAACAGGCTGCCCAGGGAGGTTGTGGAGTCTCCTCCTCTGGAGATATTCAAGTCTCGCCTGGACGCCTACCTGTGCGACCTGGTGTAGGGAACCTGCTTTGGCAGGGGAGTTGGTCTCGGATGATGTCTAGAGGTCCCTTCCAACCCCTACAGTTCTGTGATTCTGTGATTCTGTGATGCCATAACCGTTGTCTCC
>NW_011188455.1:0-467 GCF_000146605.3 Meleagris gallopavo | reverse complement strand
CCTCTCTGGGCAGCTGTTCCAGCACCTCACCATTCTCATAGTAAAGAACTTCCCCCGACATCCAACCTAAATCTTCCCTCCCTCAACTTAAACCATTTCCCTTTGTCCTGCTGCTGTCTACTCTTCCAAAGGGTGTGGCTGTATATCTAATGGATCAAACCTGTTTGGTGTATACAATGGAAAAAGTAGCTGCTAAGAACTTCTTTACGGTGAGGGTGACGGAGCACTGGAACAGGCTGCCCAGGGGGGTTGTGGAGTCTCCTTCTCTGGAGATATTCAAGTCTCGCCTGGACGCCTACCTATGTGACCTGGTGTAGGGAACCTGCTTTGGCAGGGGGGTTCGGTCTTCCCGTATTGGATCCTTCGTAGAGGTCCCTTCCAACCCTACAATTCTGTGATTCTGTGACTCTCATTTGGTTTTGTTGTAGCTTACGTGGCATACAGTGACAATTCTACTGGTGTTAGTT
>NW_011188454.1:0-493 GCF_000146605.3 Meleagris gallopavo | reverse complement strand
TATTGCCCAGCTCTCCAGCCTGTCCAGGTCTCGCTGAATGGCAGCACAGCCTTCAGGCGTGTCAAGCCCAAATCCTTCCAACTTCGTATCATCAGCAAACTTGCTGAGGGTGGCCGCTATCCCCTCATCAAGGTCATTGATGAAGATGTTGAACAAGACCGGACCCAGCACAGACCCCTGGGGGACACCACTGGTTACAGGTCTCCAGCCAGACTCTGCACCACCAACGACGACCCTCTGCGCTCTGCCAATCAGCCAGTTCTCAACCCACCTCACTGTCCACTCATCTATCCCACACTTCCTCAGCTTTGTTATAAGGATGTCGTGGGAGACAGTATCAAATGCCTTTCTAAAATCAAGGTAGACTACATCTACCGCTCTTCCCCCATCCACCCAGCATGTGACAGCATCATAGAAGGCCATCAGGTTGGTCAAGCATGACCTCCCCTTGGTGAACCCATGCTGACTACTCCTGATAACCTCCTTTTCTCCC
>NW_011188453.1:0-426 GCF_000146605.3 Meleagris gallopavo | reverse complement strand
TGTTGGCTCTTGTGCTGCTGCTGTACATGTATACAATGTCAGCTTGGTAGGATGAGCAGACACTGGGAAATGGCATCGGGATGCGGAGGGTGCCAGGCAGCTGTCCCTTTTGTGCCTGGCTGCAGGAGGTGGCAAGTGCCCACATCAGAGCTGGCAAATGGCACTGGGCTCACAGGGCAGTTTGCTGTGCATGGGGAGATGTTGGTATCAGTGGGTCTGGTAACATCGGCAGATGTGGGAGCAGCTTGGGACTCACCCAGGCTTGGGTGAATTGTGGAAAAAGTGTTCTTTCTGGTGCCCTTGTAGGAGGGGGAAAGAGAGTGATGTGTAACTGCTGGAAAGAAAAGGCCAGCTCTCTAAGTGTGAGTCAGGTGTGTCTTTTACGAGGTTGGGTTCAGTCTTGATGATAGCAGGAGTCAGCGCTTG
>NW_011188452.1:0-491 GCF_000146605.3 Meleagris gallopavo | reverse complement strand
TGGGGATGTGCGCAGCAGGGGTGTGACTGGGATCCCCAGGAACGCAGCCTGTGATGTGCTGGGCTGCTCCACTCTGTTGGCATTTTCACTGCTGCAGATGGGTCTAGGCCTTGATGTCAGGATCCCAAGTGGGGAGGCTGCGGGGCCAGGGGCGGCCACCACGCTGTCCTCCTGCCCCCTGGCTGCAGGGCCCTCCTCCTGCCCTCCAGACACGTGGACGCCCTGGAGGCCCCGCTGCCCGTGGGCCTCCTCGCCCCACTGGTTCACGAGGGCGTCCACAAGGCCCTGGATGAGCGTCTCCACTCTGTCCCCCAGGGCAGGCCGCAGCAGTTGGATCAGGGCCTCGCTGTCCAGCCCAATGTGACACAGGGCGTTCAGGATGAGGCTCTCCGTTGCCATTGCCTCCCGCCACTGTGTCCCAAAGATGGCTCGCAGCTCCTGGCGCAGCCATGGCAGCACAGGGTCGAGCATCTCCCGGTGCTGCCTGAACA
>NW_011188451.1:0-638 GCF_000146605.3 Meleagris gallopavo | reverse complement strand
ACCTTAACAACTGTCATTATCCTCCTGCAGAGCGGGCAGGTCTCTTTCTGCTTGGCCACCGCAGGATGCAGCCGAGGCAGAACTCGTGACGGCACGGTACTGCATAGGCAATGTCCTTTCGCACGTCACGGCAGATGGGACATGTCCATGCCTCCTCTGCTGCCATGGTCTTCACGCCGTGGCCTGATGGGGAGTGAAGATGAGTCGCTCTCCCTCACCAGCGCCTCAGCAGTGGAAGATGAGCACTGCAAGAGGGAGAGAGGCCACCATAGTCATTCCTTGTCCCAGGGAGAGACAGAAGAAACGTCCTGCTCCCTCAGCAGGAAACCCTCCAGACCCCACACCTGTGCTGCCCCATGCCCCACGCCCTCATGGGGTCAGACTGCAGCCCTGGCCATGGCGGTTCCCCCATCCCAGAGCTCACCCCATGGGGTGACGTGTCCCCACCCAGCTCACCTGTGCTGCTGCACGTGCACCCCGTGGGGCCCCGGCTGCCTGAGCCAGGCAGGCCAGGGGATTACAGGTGATGGCTGTACGGATGGGCACTGAGAGCAGCTGCCAGCAGTCCCAAAGCACAGCCCAACACACAAGTAAAATCCTCGCTCCACCTCCAAGCCGCACACACTCGCTCGGCAGGA
>NW_011188450.1:0-601 GCF_000146605.3 Meleagris gallopavo | reverse complement strand
ATCTCCTGGATGATGTGTGCCCTGCTGTGTTGTTCCTACAGCAGATACTGGAGTGAAAAAGGCCGCTAAAGGGAACAAGGGCCTGACAGCATGAGTAGTCTACCGGTTTTACTCATAGCTTGCATCAGGCTTACAGACACTTTACTCCAGGATTACTCTTACTCTACTCTGGGTGGACTCACACCTTCCTCTGGCTTTTACTCACACTTCACTCAAGGTTTACTCCAACTTGTCTTCTACCTTACTCACACTTTGCTCTGGGTTTACTCACACTCTTACTGAATCCCAGAATTAACAGTTGGGTGACCTGAGAGCTCATTTCTAACCTAAATGATGCCATGGTGCCATGATGGGGAGATGGCTGCAGGGGGAGATGGCAGCCTGAGAACTCTCACCTCATCACACTTTACTTGTTCAGCGTTCTGCTGTTACAAAAGCCTGAGTATTTCTTTTTAGACGTCATCAAACCAGCCAAGGGGTTTTCCTGAGGAGAAGCTTTAACGTGAAACTGCTATCAAGTGTCACCCACCTGCTTTGTGTTTATCACAAAAACAGCCTGTTCCTCACCTCAGCCAGTATTCCTCAGTGATGGCAGCACGGA
>NW_011188449.1:8749-9182 GCF_000146605.3 Meleagris gallopavo | reverse complement strand
ATAACTTCGTATAATGTATGCTATACGAAGTTATTACGCCGTGTAACGTGCATCACGCCATGTTCTGTGTGCCGTGTGCCGTGTAACACGCATCAAGCCATGTTCTGTGTGCCGTGTAACGTGCATCAAGCCGTGTTCTGTGTGCCGTGTGCCGTGTAACGCGCATCACGCCGTGTTCTGTGTGCCGTGTAACACGCATCGAGCCGTGTTCTGTGTGCCGTGTAACGTGAATCAAGCCGTGTTCTGTGTGCCGTGTAACGCGCATCACGCCATGTTCTGTGTGCCGTGTGCCGTGTAACGCGCATCAAGCCGTGTTCTGTGTGCCGTGTAACGCGCATCAAGCCGTGTTCTGTGTGCCGTGTGCCGTGTAACGCGCATCACGCCATGTTCTGTGTGCCGTGTAACGTGCATCAAGCCGTGTTCTGTGTGCCGT
>NW_011188449.1:0-668 GCF_000146605.3 Meleagris gallopavo | reverse complement strand
CCGGGATTACTCTTACTCTACTCTGGGTGGACTCACACCTTCCTCTGGCTTTACTCACACTTCACTCAAGGTTTACTCCAACTTGTCTTCTACCTTACTCACACTTTGCTCTGGGTTTACTCACACTCTTACTGAATCACAGAATTAACAGTTGGGTGACCTGAGAGCTCATTTCTAACCTAAATGATGCCATGGTGCCATGATGGGGAGATGGCTGCAGGGGGAGATGGCAGCCTGAGAACTCTCACCTCATCACACTTTACTTGTTCAGCGTTCTGCTGTTACAAAAGCCTGAGTATTTCTTTTTAGACGTCATCAAACCAGCCAAGGGGTTTTCCTGAGGAGAAGCTTTAACGTGAAACTGCTATCAAGTGTCACCCACCTGCTTTGTGTTTATCACAAAAACAGCCTGTTCCTCACCTCAGCCAATATTCCTCAGTGATGGCAGCACGGACAATTCATGGGTTCTTTCCAAAAGCACTCCAGAGTAGAAATAATGCCGTGTTGCATTTAAATACAGTGAATAAGGCAGCACTGATAAGCTCTGACAAATACTGAGCAGAGCAGAATCAGCCCACAGGAAGCTCTTCCAGCTGGCTGCTCTCTGGGCAGTTCCCAAAGCAAACACTGAACTGCTCCTTTCAGAGATAACCCACAACAGCTCTCTT
>NW_011188448.1:0-680 GCF_000146605.3 Meleagris gallopavo | reverse complement strand
CCTCATCACACTTTACTTGTTCAGCGTTCTGCTGTTACAAAAGCCTGAGTATTTCTTTTTAGACGTCATCAAACCAGCCAAGGGGTTTTCCTGAGGAGAAGCTTTAACGTGAAACTGCTATCAAGTGTCACCCACCTGCTTTGTGTTTATCACAAAAACAGCCTGTTCCTCACCTCAGCCAATATTCCTCAGTGATGGCAGCACGGACAATTCATGGGTTCTTTCCAAAAGCACTCCAGAGTAGGAATAATGCCGTGTTGCATTTAAATACAGTGAATAAGGCAGCACTGATAAGCTCTGACAAATACTGAGCAGAGCAGAATCAGCCCACAGGAAGCTCTTCCAGCTGGCTGCTCTCTGGGCAGTTCCCAAAGCAAACACTGAACTGCTCCTTTCAGAGATAACCCACAACAGCTCTCTTATTTATGGGAAATGCCCCGTGAAGCTGGGACCAGCTGGCTGTTCTGTCAGATGGAGCGCTTCAACTTGGCATATCACCTTTCCTTGAAGAATCCTTGACTTGTTTGCAGTTCTGAGCCATTGATCAGTGCTCCATTAGTTCTTTCCTTTCGTCTGGATAAACAAGCTTCACTTACAGCCACGACAGGAGGCTGTATCATGACAGGAACAAAACCCATAGGACAACTTTGTTCTGCTGAAGCTCAGGCACACAGCCTGGT
>NW_011188447.1:0-492 GCF_000146605.3 Meleagris gallopavo | reverse complement strand
GGCAGGGGTGAATGCTGGCTGAGCATTGGTTAAAGCTAGGCAGCCCACCTAGACGCCCACCTTGTGCTCCAATAGTAGGTGAACACATGTGTAGTAGAATCATATATAAACTCTGTGTGTGCAGCAATAAAATGAAGCTTGATCACTCATATTGAGTACTGTCGTGCTTCCCCGCTTGAGAACAATCTGATTAGGACGCTATCCGCAGCAATTGGCGCCCGAACAGCGAAGGACCTGATGGAAGATTGATTTGGGAGCGGACGGACAAGCGCACCGGCATCGCAGCGGCCGAGCCGGGGGGCAGCATCGCCTAGACCGACCAAAAGGGGTCTGCACGGGATCCGGAGGGCACGGAACGGAGCTCCGATGACAGTGAACGCTGCGTGCGGTGAGACGCGGATTGCAGTGCACCATGGAAAGTGAGGTAGCCCTAGATTTTTAAGATGCTTCTTAGAGAAGCGAGGGGTAGAGTCTGTGACTCTAAAGCAATTG
>NW_011188446.1:0-489 GCF_000146605.3 Meleagris gallopavo | reverse complement strand
TTGGTTAAAGCTAGGCAGCCCACCTAGACGCCCACCTTGTGCTCCAATAGTAGGTGAACACATGTGTAGTAGAATCATATATAAACTCTGTGTGTGCAGCAATAAAATGAAGCTTGATCACTCATATTGAGTACTGTCGTGCTTCCCCGCTTGAGAACAATCTGATTAGGACGCTATCCGCGGCAATTGGCGCCCGAACAGCGAAGGACCTGATGGAAGATTGATTTGGGAGCGGACGGACAAGCGCACCGGCATCGCAGCGGCCGAGCCGGGGGGCAGCATCGCCTAGACCGACCAAAAGGGGTCTGCACGGGATCCGGAGGGCACGGAACGGAGCTCCGATGACAGTGAACGCTGCATGCGGTGAGACGCGGATTGCAGTGCACCATGGAAAGTGAGGTAGCCCTAGATTTTTTAAGACGCTTCTTAGAGAAGCGAGGGGTAGAGTCTGTGACTCTAAAGCAATTGCCTGGGTTGCTAGCCTATGGT
>NW_011188445.1:0-507 GCF_000146605.3 Meleagris gallopavo | reverse complement strand
GACAGTGAACGCTGCGTGCGGTGAGACGCGGATTGCAGTGCACCATGGAAAGTGAGGTAGCCCTAGATTTTTTAAGATGCTTCTTAGAGAAGCGAGGGGTAGAGTCTGTGACTCTAAAGCAATTGCCTGGGTTGCTAGCCTATGGTAAAGGGGAAGAGTTCTTTGCTCGTTCTCAGGATGTTCTAGGAGAGAAGGAATGGCACAAGTTAGGGGATGTCCTTTGGTATAAGGTAATTGATGACAACAAAGGGGCTAAAAAACTAATGAAGCCCTGGAGAGATGTGATAACTTGTATCAGGAGGTATAGGTTAGAACGGCAGGAAGCTGCCTCAGCTTTGCGCCAGTTAGAAAGTCTGCCCGAAGACGCTAGGCGCTTAAAGGTCGGGGGGATTACGTTCCGATACCCTCCTCGGGAGGACCAGCTCCGCTCCGCACTTACGGCCTCTCGCAGGCAGGGGCTTCAGCGATCCCGTCTGCCCCCCCCAGGGACCGATATAGAGGAAGAAA
>NW_011188444.1:0-620 GCF_000146605.3 Meleagris gallopavo | reverse complement strand
GTGCGGTGAGACGCGGATTGCAGTGCACCATGGAAAGTGAGGTAGCCCTAGATTTTTTAAGATGCTTCTTAGAGAAGCGAGGGGTAGAGTCTGTGACTCTAAAGCAATTGCCTGGGTTGCTAGCCTATGGTAAAGGGGAAGAGTTCTTTGCTCGTTCTCAGGATGTTCTAGGAGAGAAGGAATGGCACAAGTTAGGGGATGTCCTTTGGTATAAGGTAATTGATGACAACAAAGGGGCTAAAAAACTAATGAAGCCCTGGAGAGATGTGATAACTTGTATCAGGAGGTATAGGTTAGAACGGCAGGAAGCTGCCTCAGCTTTGCGCCAGTTAGAAAGTCTGCCCGAAGACGCTAGGCGCTTAAAGGTCGGGGGGATTACGTTCCGATACCCTCCTCGGGAGGACCAGTTCCGCTCCGCACTTACGGCCTCTCGCAGGCAGGGGCTTCAGCGATCCCGTCTGCCCCCCCCAGGGACGATATAGAGGAAGAAAGTGAGGATGAGGGGCTGGAAAAACTGGATTGTGAGGTTAAAATATTAACAGAGCGGTCACGTAATCTGGAAATCTGTATGCGGGTCCTGTCCTACCGATAGCGCCTGTGCTCCACCGACTCATCCGGCA
>NW_011188443.1:0-500 GCF_000146605.3 Meleagris gallopavo | reverse complement strand
GGTAAAGGGGAAGAGCTCTTTGCTCGTTCTCAGGATGTTCTAGGAGAGAAGGAATGGCACAAGTTAGGGGATGTCCTTTTGTTATAAGGTAATTGATGACAACAAAGGGGCTAAAAAACTAATGAAGCCCTGGAGAGATGTGATAACTTGTATCAGGAGGTATAGGTTAGAACGGCAGGAAGCTGCCTCAGCTTTGCGCCAGTTAGAAAGTCTGCCCGAAGACGCTAGGCGCTTAAAGGTCGGGGGGATTACGTTCCGATACCCTCCTCGGGAGGACCAGTTCCGCTCCGCACTTACGGCCTCTCGCAGGCAGGGGCTTCAGCGATCCCGTCTGCCCCCCCCCAGGGACCGATTATTAGAGGAAGAAAGTGAGGATGAGGGGCTGGAAAAACTGGATTGTGAGGTTAAAATATTAACAGAGCGGTCACGTAATCTGGAAATCTGTATGCGGGTCCTGTCCTACCGATAGCGCCTGTTGCTCCACCGACTCATCCGGCAGC
>NW_011188442.1:0-895 GCF_000146605.3 Meleagris gallopavo | reverse complement strand
CCCCTGACGCTCGCTGCGCCGCTCCCACCTCTGACCCGCCGAGGAGCTTCATCAGTACCTCCTATAACCTTGCATCATTCAGATGATGACCCTATTTGGATTCCTGCTCGCAGTGTTCACCCTTGGCGCAGAAGCACTACCTGAACCACACCAAATCAACCCGCGGCAACACATGTGGGTCACCTGCGCTAAATCAGCAGGCCGGACCAACTTCTGCTTAGCGCTTGCTTCTGCCACTGATCCCTTCCAAACTTGTTTTGAAGGGATGCTGTTTCTCAATGATTCTAACTTTTCTGCTTACTCCACAGGACATGCATGACATCCACTCTAAACACACGGGTAGCTTTAGTTGTCCTTATACCAAGGGCTGTTGCTGGGAGTAGGTATTATAACTATTAGTATAGTATAGTTATTGGTACTGTAAAATGCTTACTTGAGGAAAAAAAAAAGGAAGAAAAAGATGTGAAACAATGAGAAAGTCTGAAACCAAGTTTGAAACGACCATGAACTCATAATGATTGGGATTGTGTGCTTCTTATTGCTTTGTAACTTGTTGTATTGCAAATAGCAACAGTAGTAATGGTGGTTGTGTGTTTTTTTAATTTTATTTTAATAACAGATTGAATGTTATAGTAACAGGATTTAATGTTACCAGTGCTGGAATCTATGGAAATAGCTATTTTAATGTATTAGTAGCACTAAGACAAAACCTGGAAAGGAATCCCAGGCAAAGGGATGGCCCTATATTATAGAATGATTAACTCTCTTTCATCCCACTAATCAGGAATTTAAAATATGATCATGCAGCACCTGATACAAAGGCGCACGCTAAGAGAGTTAACCTTGATAGTTTATTCTGCAAGCAGGTGTTCCATTTGGCCTCCGTATCATGCAC
>NW_011188441.1:0-791 GCF_000146605.3 Meleagris gallopavo | reverse complement strand
GCAGAATTTAAATTCTGGAATCACCTGAACCTGCACTTTGGGGCCTGAGAGAGATCCCGAGACACCTGCGTGTCCAAGGTGACAACAACAAAAGCAGTAGGCAAGAGAAACAGAGTTTGAGAAGTGGCAGCCAGAGTGGAAATGTCGAATGGAAGAAAATGGTTGTGTTTTTGAGGACCAACGTTCAGGTTAAATGCAGAGCAACTGCCTTTAGGTTGAAGAAGACAAGTTGGATTTTGTTCTCTGTAGCGTAAGACCTTTTAGAACCGTGGGTTACACTTGTACCTTCTGAATAGCAGTGGGCCAATCCAGCCCTGGTGAGCCAGAATACACAACTGTGACTTGGGTGGTAGTTTCATTCTTGTTCCCCAACAAATATTTGAAACTGTTTCATATGTCTTCCGACGTTTTAGACTCTTCTGTCCTGTAGGAGCAAGAGGATCCACACATGGGAGAGCGTTCCCAGCCCTGGCATACCCCAGTGATCTCTTTATACTAAGTTCACTCAGTGGTATCTGGGGAACAGTCTGCCTTTGTGCAGTAGGCAGATGTAATTTTCCAAGATAAAACCTTACAGGTTCAGATGTGGGAAGAAATAAAGTGGCATTTATTCTTGATGCCCTTTTGAAAAGACTGATGAAGAGTCCTAACTGTGGCTGGTAGAGTAAGTATAGTACTCAGAGATTTAATTATCTTTCCCCTCTTTTGGAGTATTAACAAGATGTACTTTTGTGGGCTTTGAGTTAGCTGTCTTCGCTCCACGCTAGCATCAATTGCATTCCTCCAGAGAA
>NW_011188440.1:0-533 GCF_000146605.3 Meleagris gallopavo | reverse complement strand
CCGGACATGTTAGAGCTCCAATATGAACTAGAGTCAAAGGCAGCCAAATGGTATGCCACCATTGACATTGCTAACGCCTTCTTTTCCATTCCTTTGGCCAAAGAAATGTAGGCCACAGTTTGCTTTCACATGGAGGGGCGTTCAGTATACTTGGAACCGTTTGCCCCAGGGGTGGAAACACAGCCCAACCATTTGCCATGGGTTGATCCAAACTGTAGTGGAACAAGGCAGTGCTCCTGAGCACCTGCAGTACATTGATGATATCGTTGTGTGGGGCCATACAGCAGAAGTCTTCACGAAAGGAGAGCGAATAATCCAAATTCTTCTTTGTGCTGGTTTTGCTATTAAGCGGAGCAAAGTGAAAGGACCTGCTCAGGAGATTCAGTTCCTAGGTATAAAGTGGCCTGATGGCCGTCGTCACATCCCAACAGATGTGATTGACAAAATCACTGCCATGTCTCCACCCACTAATAAGAAAGAGACACAATCGTTCCTGGGCGTAGTGGGTTTTTGGAGAATGCATGTTCCAAACT
>NW_011188439.1:0-490 GCF_000146605.3 Meleagris gallopavo | reverse complement strand
GGCTTGGAAGGGACCTCAAAGATCATCAAGCTCCAACCCCACCCTCCCCCCGCCCCGCCACAGGCAGGGCCACCAACCTCCATATCTAACTCTAGAACAGGAGGCCCAGGGCCCCATCCAACCTGCCCTTCAACACCTCCAGGGACGGGGCATCCACAACCTCTCTGGGCAGCCTGTTCCACCACCTCACCACTCTGTGTGAAAAACTTCCACCTAATATCTAAGCTAAACCTTCCCCGTCTCAATTTAAGACCATTCCCCCTTGTCCTATCACTATCCATCCTCGTAAACAGCCGTTCCCCTTCCTGTTTGTATGCTCCCTTCAAATACTGGAAGGTCACAAGGAGCTCTCCCTGGAGCCTTCTCTTCTCCAAGCTAAACAAGCCCAGTTCCCTCAACCTTTCCTCACAAGACAGGTGCTCCAGCCCTCTGATCATCTTAGTGGCCCTCCTCTGGACCCGCTCCAACAGCTCCGCGTCCTCCTGTACTG
>NW_011188438.1:0-934 GCF_000146605.3 Meleagris gallopavo | reverse complement strand
TTCCTGTGCTGCAGCTTATCGTCCGTTTCCCCTCGTCCTGTCTCCACGTACCACTGAAAAGAGACTGGCCTCACCACTATGGCCGCCACACCTCAGATATTTATAACCTGGATCAGGTTCCCTCTCAGTCTCTTTTCTCAAGGCTAAACAGACCCAGTTCACTTAGCCTTTCTTCATAGGGCAGATGCTCCAGGCCCTTCACCATCTTTGTGGCCCTCCGCTGGACTCTTTCCAAGAGATCCCTGTCTTTTTTGTACTGGGGAGCCCAGAACTGGACACAGTACTCCAGATGAGGCCTTACCAGGGCAGAGTAGAGGGGGAGGATCACCTCCCTCGACCTGCTGGACACGCTCTTCTTAATGCACCCCAGAATGCCATTGGCCTTTTTGGCCACGAGGGCACACTGCTGGCTCATGGCCAACCTGTCGTCCACCAGGACGCCCAGGTCCCTTTCTGCAGAGCTCCTCTCCAGCAGCTCATCCCCCAGCCTGTATTGGTGCATGCAATTATTCCTCCCTAGGTGTAAGACCCTACACTTGCTTTTGTTGAACCTCATCCGGTTTCTTACTGCCCAGCTCTCCAGCCTGTCCAGGTCTCGCTGAATGGCAGCACAGCCTTCAGGCGTGTCAGCCAATCCTCCCAACTTCGTATCATCAGCAAACTTGCTGAGGGTGGCCACTATCCCCTCATCAAGGTCATAGATGAAGATGTTGAACAAGACCGGACCCAGCACAGACCCCTGGGGGACACCACTGGTTACAGGTCTCCAGCCAGACTCTGCACCACCAACGACGACCCTCTGCGCTCTGCCAGTCAGCCAGTTCTCAACCCACCTCACTGTCCACTCGTCTATCCCACACTTCCTCAGCTTTGTTATAAGGATGTCGTTGGAGACAGTATCAAAACGCCTTTCTAAAATCAAGGTAGATTACAT
>NW_011188437.1:0-555 GCF_000146605.3 Meleagris gallopavo | reverse complement strand
TAATACTAGACCGGGCTGCCCAGGGCCCCATCCAACCTGGCCTTGAATACCTCCAGGGACGGGGCATCCACAACCTCTCTGGGCAGCCTCTGGTGTGCCAGAGCCTCACCACTCTCATAGTAAAGAACTTAATACTGGGATTTATCTGACAGGAGCCTAAGGTATAGTCCAAACAAGAGACTGCTGTCCGAAGTGACTGATGGAAGCCTACAAGTGGCATCAGCAGTAAATGCCTCTGTTTAACTTCAAAAAATATATATATATATAAATAAATAAATAATAATAATAATAATAAAAGCTCATTATATGTCTCAGTTTAAATAACTTAAGTTAGATCATTCAGACAGTAACATCTGATCTACTCAGAAAACACAGTTTTAAAAGTCTGCACAATGGCTTGTACAGGCATATTTCTAGGTGTGTGGCAATATCAGCCAAAAATGACCATGTCAACAGAGCTTTATACTTTAATGAAAGCTTTTGCAATTACTTTCATTTTTTCTAATGCATAGTTTCAAGGGAGATGTTGCTAGAATACAAGTTTGGGCTGGCTCT
>NW_011188436.1:0-489 GCF_000146605.3 Meleagris gallopavo | reverse complement strand
GTGTGTTCACAAGTGCATCTGGCTGTGGAGATGTGATGTTGTCCTGACACACTCGCATGTGCCCCTTCCTTGCCAAGTGCTCACTCACATGTACACTGAAACAAAGGCACACAAGCTCCACTCCCCACTGTCCGTCTGTGAGAACAACTATAGAGTAAAACTTGCAAAACTGGGCAGAGCTTCAGTACTTGGAGCACTGCCAGTTGGGTTTTCCCATACCCATAAGTTTGCTGACTTTCATTTACTAACGAATCCTTCGCATGTTGTATCATTCTATCCTTGTTTTCAACATTCTTCACTCTCTCTGAGTTGGCCAAGAATGGCATGCTTGACTGTGTCCACCTTCATGTACTTCTCGGTTCTTTCTCTCCCACACTCATTTTTCCTCCCTACTGGATTTCTAACAATATATTTAAAGTCATTTTCTCAATTGGATGGCAAACACGACTGTTCTCCACAGCCTGCATGCCTACCTCTAGCTTGCTGAGG
>NW_011188435.1:0-508 GCF_000146605.3 Meleagris gallopavo | reverse complement strand
AGGGCAGTGGCATGGAACAGGCTTCCGAAGTCAGTGCAGAAGCACTATGGCTGCTGGATTTCAAGAAACATTGGGCAATGCCTTCAGATGTAGCATTTAATTTTTAAGGAGTGCGTTGTGGAGGCATGAGTTGGACTCAGTTATCCCTGGGGGTCCCTTCCAACATCCTTGGGTATTGTCTGATCCCACTGCATTTGTTCCCTCCCGGAGCTCGTTGCAGCTGGTTAGCAGCCTATAGCTCTTGTCTTCCCCAGTGGGTGTGCTGCGTGGCTGGCTGGATGCCTCTTGATGTTGGAAGGCTGTAGCTGGAGAAAGGAGGCTGCGTGTTTTGTGCCGTGCCTGTGTGGGGCCCTTTTTGGAGGTTTCCAAGCAGGCAGGAGAGGGCTGTTTGTGAGAGCAGGATGCTGTCCTGTCACAGCTGGTTCAGTGCTAGCAAGCTCTGTGGTGTTCAGGAGTCCTGCCATGGTTGCCAAATGGTGGCACTGGCCACTGCATTATAATGCCATTT
>NW_011188434.1:0-499 GCF_000146605.3 Meleagris gallopavo | reverse complement strand
CCTGGCCAGCAGCTGCAATGAGCCCTGTGTCAGGCAGTGCCAGAACTCCACCATCGTCATCGAGCCCTCTCCCCGTGGTGGTGACCCTGCCCGGACCCCATCCTCAGCTCCTTCCCGCAGAACACCGTTGTGGGCTCCTCCACCTCCGCTGCTGTTGGCAGCATCCTCAGCTCTGAGGGCGTGCCCATCACCTCGGGGGGCTTTGACTTGTCCGGCTTGGGCAGCCGCTACTGTGGCAGAAGGTGCCCGCCCTGCTGAAGCCGCTGGCCGTGGTCCCGGAGAAATTCGTCCAGAAAACATGAACGTGGTGCTGGATCAAGAAGACATCTTCAAGCCCCTGCTTTCAGATTACCTGACCATCCTCAGCTACTCTACGAAATGCTGGCAGGAAGGGGCAATCCTGGCTTTCTGACAACCTGCCTCATGTCTCAGCTGCCATTCCTCATTCTTAGCTATCTCTATCTCTACTTTTCCTCTGATTTATTCTTTCCTATGATCC
>NW_011188433.1:0-588 GCF_000146605.3 Meleagris gallopavo | reverse complement strand
TACCTGCAGGAACTGTGCTGCTCGCTGTGATTTCCTGATCTTCAGCATCATCTCTGCTGAAGGGTGTGACACAATGTTCTTGCAGCACAGAGCCAACATTTCACAAGCATCTTTGCTTCCTAAAGAGGGCTTCAACTTGCTGACAGGAGGAAAAAAAGGAAGAGAAAACAGAAAGGGCCTTTACCACTGCTCTCTGGACTGATTCAGACAACACCCAAGATTCTCCTAATCAACAACCGCAAAGCCAACACCTCCAACCCGTGCTGCTGGAGCAACGTCCGCCCAGAATCTCAGCTTCACTGGGTACAGCAGCCTAGTCATCTCTCTTGCAGATGCGGCTCCTCATCCCCTCCCCCTCCAGGCCTTCGGGAGCTACCCAGAAAGGGGGACCACCATCCTGCCTTGCAACCCCAGAGACTTCCACCCTTACCTCAACTGCTCCAGGGCCAGAACCACCTTGAGGGGCACTGGGGAGACAGGGGTGCCCAAGTAATACTTCCTCAGCAAGCCCTGCAAGTACCAGAGAGACATTGTCAAAGTGGGCAAAGGGGCACGCCAGAGTTCTTCTGCCTGACCCATAGACAGACA
>NW_011188432.1:0-406 GCF_000146605.3 Meleagris gallopavo | reverse complement strand
CAGCCTGGAGAAAAGAAGGCTGCGGGTGACCTCAGTGCAGCCTTCAGTACCTAAAGGGAGCCTACAGACAGGAGGGGAATCAACTCTTGGAAAGGGGAGATAACAGCAGGACAAGGGGAAATGGTTTGGAAGTTAAGGCAGGGAAGATTGAGGTTGGATGTCAGGGGGAAGTTCTTTCCTATGAGAGTGGTGAGGTGGTGGAACAGCTGCCCAGAGAGGCTATGGATGCCCCGTCCATCCCTGGAGGTGTTCAAGGCCAGGTTGGATGGGGCCCTGGGCAGCCTGGTGTGGTATTAAATGGGGAGGTTGGTGGCCCTGCGTGTGGCAGGGGGTTGGAGCTTCGTGATCCTCGAGGTCCCTTCCAACCCGGGCCATTCTGTGATTCTGTGAGGCAACGTGCTCCAAT
>NW_011188431.1:0-2200 GCF_000146605.3 Meleagris gallopavo | reverse complement strand
CAGCCACTACACGCCCAAACTCGTGTCCCTCTGACAAGACTTCTCCAAGTCAGAAGCAGCATCTTGTGAGCAACTTAATTCAGACTGTGTTACGTCACCCACTGTTGAGGGTAACACTGACAGGCACTGGTTCTGAAAACCTCCGTGCAGCTCCATAAAATTCAGAGCATTTTTTAGCAAATGATGACTCAGTGGGAAAGAATGCACTGAAATCAAAGAATTGAACTCAATACAAAATAAAATCACTCTTATCTTGATTGTTAACATTTTCTGTATCTAAACATCACATACTCCTCAAGGTCTTGGGGACAAATTCCCCTTCTCTCCATTCAGTGTGTGATAACCATATACTTCTTAAAGCATAAATAATACAGTCATGCCTATTGATAAACAGTTTTCTCTATCTGATCCTAGTTATTTTAGATTGTAAGTGGTTTTAGAAGATGAAGATCTTAAAACGTGAGGGTAGTTTAGTAATTTCTGAAGGTGAAACCTGCCAAGAAATTTGAAGTGTGAGATGGAGAAGTGTGCATTAAGTATCTGACAAAGTGACCAAAGAAAGGCAATTCTGAGAGATGTCACTCTGGCTGATAGTCGGGGGGACTGTCCCTCTAAGTGCCTGGTCATTTTGTATCTGATCACTGCTTGTGTCAACAAGAACCAGAAATCTTCCCTTCTGTATTCCAGTGATTGCGTAAGAGAGAACGATAAGAAAATAATCTTTCAGTATACTGCAAAAAACAAACAAGCAAAACAGAAAACCTGGAACCATAGGAACTGGTGTCTAAGCGCTTATGTATTCACCTGTTGCTCTCCCAGTATCTTCCTGAATGTTCTACTGTGCAAGAGTCAGTTAGGGAAAAGCATGTAACTAGTGATTAAATTCTTTATCTGGATAAAACACCTTGTTCCAGTAAGCAGCATTTTCCTCTCTTTTTAGCTTTTATTCCACAAATTAAATCACATAGCTGCTGTTTTCCAGTAAGTCAGACTTGTCATAGGAATACATTTAATTATTGTATAATTAGCTGTATAAGATAAAGGGGTTCTACTCAACTGCCTTTCCAAGAATATCCGAATTTTCTAGCATTTTAAAATGCCTATTGAACTAGCAGAAAGCTAAGTGACTGATCTAAAGGAGAAAAAATGAACAGAAATACATGACTAGTGGTCTAAATACCTCCATCCACACTGTATTTTTTGAAACACAGGAAACTAACATTAACTCCAGATTACATGTAAAACCAGGTAGCTGATCTCTAGTCTGAGTGGTTCTTCCTGTGGGCATCTTTCATACTTAAAAATTCTTGCCTTAAGATATAAAAAAATATTCTTAAGTCATTTAACATTTCATATATCAGTACAGTTACATGACTTAAAACACCAGTATTGTGCAATAGATTATATTGTCAAAAAATTACACCAATTAATAAATGTTAGAAATGGAAGCAATTTGTATTGAGATCACAATAAAGATTCAGTGCAAAAAAAAATCCTTATATGACTTAATTCCAAGCCAAGTAGATTTCTTATGACCTCCTTGCAGCTGTACTCTCATTCTTTAAAAGGAAAATATGTGCTATATAGAAAAATAACTTCTTTCCATTCTTTGAAAAATTTAACAAGATTTGGGCAACTGAAACATGGTTATACATCATAATGACTAATAAAAATGGTTATCAGCAGAAAAGGTTTTCACAGGCGCAGTGAAATTCAAAGCCACGTGACTTAATTCTCTACTCCGTAAGAAAACCTCTGAGAGATCAGAGATAGGAAGTTATGAAAAATTCTGAAGATCTGCTGGAAATTCAAACTGCTGCTGTGGAAAAAGGTTCTTTGCTTCTAGGAGCAAAAAAAAGTGCCAACAGGAAGCAGCTTCACACTGAGAAGAAACCACGAGGCTTTCAGGGAAGCAGTGCCTTTCAGACACCTCAACCTTATGTTGTACACATCATACTGCTCTAACCACAAAACCAAAAAGTCTGTCTCCTTCTGCCTTTATCACCAAATGATTTTAGACATACACTGAGGAGAAGTAAAGAGTTTGTGTTGTTATCTGAACAGGGACTGGTATACGTAACTGATTTTACCTGAGCTACAAGAGATGAGGCAGAAGTCTTCCTTTACTTTCCCTCCAACATAAAGGACACAAACAGTTCTTAACAGTTGCTACCCTCACTCAATTCAGGCAATTTCTGTC
>NW_011188430.1:0-700 GCF_000146605.3 Meleagris gallopavo | reverse complement strand
TGGAAATTCAAACTGCTGCTGTGGAAAAAGGTTCTTTGCTTCTAGGAGCAAAAAAAAGTGCCAACAGGAAGCAGCTTCACACTGAGAAGAAACCACGAGGCTTTCAGGGAAGCAGTGCCTTTCAGACACCTCAACCTTATGTTGTACACATCATACCTGCTCTAACCACAAAACCAAAAAGTCTGTCTCCTTCTGCCTTTATCACCAAATGATTTTAGACATACACTGAGGAGAAGTAAAGAGTTTGTGTTGTTATATGAACAGGGACTGGTATACGTAACTGATTTTACCTGAGCTACAAGAGATGAGGCAGAAGTCTTCCTTTACTTTCCCTCCAACATAAAGGACACAAACAAGTTCTTAACAGTTGCTACCCTCACTCAATTCAGGCAATTTCTGTCTTTATTTGCATTCTCTAAAACTTCTCTGATATTCATGAATACACATCAAATGAATGCAAAAGCCTAACACAATATCGCTACAAGATAACATGGGCTCCAGTTCAGGACATTAATAAGCATTTTGTAAACTCTTCTGAAATTAAAACTCTGACTAGAGTTTTATTAACTTCAAGACCTTTGGATCTGAAAATCAAATTGGATTTCTCCTCACTTAGGCATAGTAGGCAGTCAAAAAAGACACTTCATTCCATGTCTTGTAATTTGTACTTGTGGAACAGAGAGAAGAAAATGATCTTTGA
>NW_011188429.1:0-505 GCF_000146605.3 Meleagris gallopavo | reverse complement strand
TCCAGAAAGGTCTCTCAAGCTGCAGGTTCAGGAGCAAATCATTCCATTCCATCTCCTAAGAAGTTACTGTTCTCTCCAACTGACAGCTGCAAGGTACATGAGCCATGTGATTTCAGGGAAGTGTTACGTTAGAATAAGAACTCAAAGTTCACTACTATTTTATTTTTTTCCTAGTTTTCTCCTAAAACTCTCCCTCAGTGGGCAGAAGATGCCCAGTCTTTACTTCAGATGCTCTGTCAGCAAGTGGGCGCCTTAAAGGTAAACAACTTTGTCACTACATGCAATGCAGAGCAGTTGATCTTTTTGTTACGGTAGGTACTTGGTGATCCGAGCACTGGACAGACATTGTGACTGAACTGCTGCATAACTCAGTGAAAACATCTGCTCTGAACATGTGCTGGAATTGAGTGCAGTGAGAGTAAAACCTGCTGCCTGTAAACCCTGCCTGGGGACTCAGAGATGCAGAGGGAACCTTTCTAAGGACTGTGTGAACAGAGCCCTGCTT
>NW_011188428.1:0-464 GCF_000146605.3 Meleagris gallopavo | reverse complement strand
CTAGTACAAGAAAGACATGGACATATAGGAAGGAGTTCAAGTAAAGGGCCAAAAAGAAGGTTAAGGATTTTCTCCTGAGAAAAAGCTGAGACAGCCAACACTGTGGAGATTGGGGAAGAGAAGGCTGAGGAGGGATCTCATCAATGTCTATAAATATCTGAAGGAAAGAAGCAGAGAGGCTGGAGCCAGACTCTATTTAGTGGTATCCAGTGCCAGGACAGGAGGCACTGGGCACAAACTGGAGGACAGGAGGTTACATCTGAACACCAGCAAGTATTTATATGCTGTGATGGAGCACTAGCACAGGTTGTTCAGAGAGTCTCCTCTTTGGGTATCTTCAAAAGCCAACTAGACATGGTCTTAGACAACATTGTCTAGGTGTCCTTGCTTGAGCAGAGGAATTGGGCAGGATGACCTCCAAAGATCCCTTCCTGTCTTAACCATTTTCTCATTCTCTAATTCTA
>NW_011188427.1:0-559 GCF_000146605.3 Meleagris gallopavo | reverse complement strand
AGAGGGCATTGGCCATGGCTTTGGGGAGAGTGGTGGAGATGCAGCCCAGGTCGAGGAGGGCGAGGTTGAGCAGGAAGAAGTGCATGGGGGCTGTGCAGGCGGTGGTGGCAGGCTACGGCTGTGCTGATGAGGCCGTTGCCCAGGAGGGCAGCCAGGTAGATGCCCAGCAAGAGCCAGAAGTGCAGGAGCTGCAGCTGCCGCGTGTCTGCCAACGCCAGCAGGAGGAACTCGCTGATGGAGCTGCTGTTGGGCATCTGCAGGTCCTGGGCATGGAGTCCTGCTCAGAGTGCAAGAGACAATGACAAGTCAAGACCTTTTTCAGAGTCAGACTTTTTGCTATACTATAAAAGGTTTTCTTTCTCTTAGGACAATGTTCATTTAGCTCCATTACTTGAATTCAATTTCATGAAGTTCAGCATTTGGTAAGAAAAAGAAGCTGAAGGAGCTTTTGATTTCCTCTCATTTTCTAATGTTACCCCATTTTTCCTCTGTTTCTATGTTCTTATATCTTTACCCCAACTTGCTCCTAAATCATCCAACATGAACCTCTGTGCACTTC
>NW_011188426.1:0-522 GCF_000146605.3 Meleagris gallopavo | reverse complement strand
TGGGGCGCTGTGGGTCAATATATGGGGCTGTATGGGTCGCTGTGGGTCAATATCTGGGTCGCTATGGGGCGCTGTGTGTCAATATACGGGTCGCTCTGGGGCGCTGTGTGTCAATATATGGGTCGCTATGGGGCGCTTAGGGTCAGTATATGGGTCGCTCTGGGGCGCTGTGGGTCAATATACGGGTCGCTCTGGGGCGCTGTGGGTCAATATACGGGTCGCTATGGGGCGCTGTTGGTCAATAGATGGGTCGCTATGGGGCACTTAGGGTCAGTATATGGGTCGCTCTGGGTCGCTCTGGGGCGCTGTGGGTCAATATACGGGTCGCTATGGGGCGCTGTGGGTCAATATATGGGGCTGTATGGGTCGCTGTGTGTCAATATCTGGGTCGCTATGGGTCGCTGTGGGTCGCTCTGGGGCGCTGTGGGTCAATATACGGGTCGCTATGGGGCGCTGTGTGTCAATATATGGGTCTCTATGGGGCGCTGTGTGTCAATATATGGGTCTCTATGGGGCGCTGTG
>NW_011188425.1:0-591 GCF_000146605.3 Meleagris gallopavo | reverse complement strand
GTGTGTTACAACCTCTCATTCTTCTGGGAATGGAGAAGGATCTCCATAAACATTCATCTTACACACTCGAGAAGCAAAGCCATTCTCTTTGTAGCTCTGGAGGCCGTGCACGGTGCAAGAAATATCAAAGACTTACATTAAGATGCAGACATTTTTTAATGAATGTTTAAATAAGAAAATGAGATCACTCAGAGCACTCAGGTTTGACAGTACAGGATTCGCATGATCCCATGTTTGATTTCACTCAGGGCACGTGCCTTATTTTCTATCAGAGTATGGACTAGTTCTGAGAAATCTCACATCTAGAGGTTAACAAGAAAAAAAAAATCAGAGAAAAAGTGGAGATGGGGATAGGTAGGAATGAGGAATGGCAGCTGAGACATGAGGCAGGTTGTCAGAAAGCCAGGATTGCCCCTTCCTGCCAGCATTTCGTAGAGTAGCTGAGGATGGTCAGGTAATCTGAAAGCAGGGGCTTGAAGATTCTTCTTGATCCAGCACCACGTTCATGTTTTCTGGACGAATTTCTCCCGGACCACGGCCAGCGGCTTCAGCAGGGCGGGCACCTTCTGCCACAGTAGCGGCTGCCCAAGC
>NW_011188424.1:0-423 GCF_000146605.3 Meleagris gallopavo | reverse complement strand
TTTGAGGCTAGCTGTGACAACCGAAATGTTGGGTCTGAGATTGTTTGGAGTTGTGCTCAGCACAGAAGAGAAAGACCATTCAGAACATTGACACAGCAGTTCATTGCTCATTGTGCTCCATTAGTGGAGGCAGCAGCTGAGCATCCCCAGCCCCGCTGGGACCCAACCTCCTCAGCAGCCTACAGCCACCCTCAACATCTCTATTTGCTCCACTCTGCTTCCAGTTTTGTTTCCATTTTCTGCCTGCTATTGCCCACTCTGGGTATATAGGTGCAGGATGATGCGGCCGTGCTGTGATCCAGTGCAGAACTACATCACCGCCCGATAGGACCCACTGGGGGTCATCTGTGCAACGTGCTGAGGAATCAGGAGTGGCCAGAACACCTCTCTCCTCCCTTTCCTTATCATAGAGCTTTGCAAAAT
>NW_011188423.1:0-850 GCF_000146605.3 Meleagris gallopavo | reverse complement strand
TCCTTAGCAGGAACAAAATCCAGAGTTGAAACATTAAGAAAAGTTTCAAGGCTTTGCAGAGTGAGGGATGCTTTATTTGTGCTGCTAGCAGAATTGGCAATAGGCTTTTTTAGGCTTTGAATTAGGCTGTTTTATCAAGGTGGTGGTTTTCGTACACATCCAATGATGCACTGTCAATGTGCATTGGGCTGCACACTGCAGAGGAGACCAGAGCAAAGCTCTCAGTGCTCTTTTTTGAAGCTTTTCACTATTTTTTTTCTTAGGTGCTGTACCCAAAAGTGATTAGTGTATAGTTAAAGGAATGTCAGATTAAAGAAGTTACAGGAGAGGTCAGTACCTTCTAACTTGCTTGTCTGACTTTCTGGTTCCTTTTAATAGGCTGTCTATTGTCTGTACAAATGGCCTCTAAATTAAGTTGTTGTAACGGTTTATTTTAAAGTTAAATATCCGGCTTTCTCATGAAAAATGACTTTGCATACCAGTTACAGTATTCAAAATGGCAGAGGCCACTGGTGTGGTGAGGGATCTGGAAGCAGCCTGCTCCCCAACCTGTGCCCTGGGCTTTGTGCCAGGAGGGCACCACAGCCCTCAACCCGAGCTCTGGCTAGGTGGAGGAGGTCAGAAAAGCTAATTTGGATAAATTGCGTGCCAGGAAAGGGGGTGTTGTTGTGCTAGCATTTGTCTTTGTGAGTTACAAGCCAGCAGCTTCCAAAATGGAAATCTTGTTGGGAACAGGTCAGCAGCAAATAGGATATATTGAAGGAGCGACTGTATCATCCTCCATGGTCACCGATATTGTAGGTACAGCTTATCTATGTTTGAGCTTCTTTGAAGGCAGTTCTTCAGAAAC
>NW_011188422.1:0-655 GCF_000146605.3 Meleagris gallopavo | reverse complement strand
GCTGAACTTAAAGCTGCTGACCACTTTCCCAGCCTGATTCCAGTGTGCTCAGGCTTCCAGTGCTCAGGGCAGCCCATCCACCGATCCATAGAATTGTAGGGGTTGGGACGGACCTCTGGAGACCATCAAGTCCATGCTTGCATGCTTGATCTTAGCAGGTTGAGCATCATCCTGCCCTCTGGGTTTACTCTGCTTAAAAGGAGTGGTCATCTTAACATGGTGTGTGGCACTGATGTGAGTCACAAACCCTTCATCCTTCTGCTGTTTTGCACATCACCTTTTCTGCCACAGCCTCGAGCATCCTGCACGTCCATCCTAATAGTGTCTCCCGCCTCACCCAGGGACCCCCTTCCCTGTGTGCTGCGCTCCTGGTCTCTGTGCCACTGTGTGGTGGTATTACTGTGTGAGTTCTCCTGTCACCTCACTGTTATTTTGTGCTTAGCTGTGGGAGGTTTGGTGTGCTGTCTTTGAGATGCCAGTTGCACGCCAGGCAGGGTAAGATGGAGAAAGACAGCTGAGGCCTGGCTACGGCATGCCTTCATAGGAAATTCTCTTCTGGGCAGAGGGTATGGAGCAATCTTCAGAGCTCGTGTTTGGCATAGATGGGGCAGGCAGAGGTCATGGGCGGTAGAACAGGTCTAGTTGGGTTAACACT
>NW_011188421.1:0-455 GCF_000146605.3 Meleagris gallopavo | reverse complement strand
GGTGACTCTGACGCCAATTTAATTGGCCATGGAGAGATCCTCTTAGCATAAGGGTTCTCCCTGGAGGCCGTATAGTGTGTGCGGTTGGGCCTTCCTTACAGAATTGCCAAGCTGGCTAGAGCAAAGCCTTTGGGAGCATTGGCAGCCATTGTAAATCTGATTAGAATTTGGACAGCTATGATTTATGTGAAAAGACCGGGCCAATTAATGCATGGCCAGCCCACTCCTCAGCCAGTGTTAGCAGAGAGGTATTTACAGTGCACTCTGGTACACAGATTGTTTTGCGTTTTTATTGTATGTGAAGTCCATACTATGTTTAATATATGATTGTTTCCATTAAAATTGTGGAAAAAATAATTTAATCAATGTATTTCTATTATTTTGCTGTATAATTCTCATTAGAATAGAAATGTCCCAGTTTATGAATTTAACGTCTAAGTTATTCATGGCTAGGG
>NW_011188420.1:0-414 GCF_000146605.3 Meleagris gallopavo | reverse complement strand
GTCTCATCTAGTCTATCCCAGAATCACAGATTTTTCAAGTTTGGAATGGGACCTCTGGAGGGCATCTAGTCCAATCCCCCTGCTCAAGCATGGACACACTGAGTAGGTTGCTCACAGAATTGTAGGGGTTGGAAGGGACCTCTAGAGATCATCGAAACCAACCCCCCTGCTAAAGCAGGTTCCCTACACCAGGTCGCACAGGTAGGCGTCCAGGCGAGACTTGAATATCTCCAGAGAAGGAGACTCCACAACCCCCCTGGGCAGCCTGTTCCAGTGCTCCATTACCCTCACCGTGAAGAAGTTCTTACGCGCATTTGTGCAAAACTTCCTATGTCTGTTTCCCCTCGTCCTGTCTCCACATACCACTGAAAAGAGACTGGCCTCACCGCTATGGCCGCCATACCTCAGATATTT
>NW_011188419.1:0-609 GCF_000146605.3 Meleagris gallopavo | reverse complement strand
GTGAATGTAACCTGAAAAGGCCAAAGCAAGAGAAAAAACACACACTGCAGTGTAACCGTGCTCTGTATGGGCATCAACTTTCCAGCAGTTCTGTCCAAACTTGGTTTTAAAATCACCAACATTACTGACCTTATTTGAGGTAGTATTTCAGATACATATGTTTGCCTAAAATAGTCACTTTTCACACTTCACAAAAAATATTCCAGTTCCCATCATCTCTAAATAAACATGAACTTCATTCAACGTAATACATTAAAAATGCAAAACAGTACTTATACCAATAAGATATTTAAAAAAAGTGTAAGGCGTTAAGTAATTTCCCACAGAACTTAGTAAGCGATTCCTCTAATGCAACTTGTCACTTAATTATGGTCATCACATGCTCATCTGAAGGAAGGATGTGAAAAGGGACCTCAAAGCCAACCTAGCCCCAAATCTTGCTGTGGGTTGACTACCCTCCAGAAATTAAGGCTGCCCAGGGCCCCATCCACGGCACTGGGTATTTCCAGGTTTGGTCAAATACATTTTTTTTTTTCTCCTTTAATATCAGCAGCACTGAAAATTTCCCTTCAGCTGGAAACGTGCCTCAGAACCCTCCAGCAGAACTGT
>NW_011188418.1:0-351 GCF_000146605.3 Meleagris gallopavo | reverse complement strand
AAACTGTGGGAGTTGCTGCTGAGTTTGTTCTGCAATCACCTCTTGTTGAGCACCAGGTTAGAAATGCAGATTTGCTTTGTTTGTAAACCTAAAGTTATCTGAGTTAGGGTCTAAAATGTTGCTTAAGTTTTTAAAAAGCATCATCACTCACACTGAAACAATTGCTGAAATAATATTTGGGCACAGTGGATTGATTAACATTTTTTTTTTTTTAATTTGGATGGTATATGTAAATTGTTCAGATGTTTATATTTATGAGTGACTAAATATTTTCTAACCTACTAAAGCATCTTCACTTACAAACAAGAAAGGAAAATATTAGTTTTCAAAGCTCTAAGTAGAGTCAGTCTA
>NW_011188417.1:0-2283 GCF_000146605.3 Meleagris gallopavo | reverse complement strand
GGAGAAATGTTTGCCTGTCTCCTTCTCTGTGGAAGGAAGCTGCCTTGTGCAGAAGTGTGAAATCTGGACAGCAGCACTTATGTGTGAAAGGTTATAGGCACAGCTGAGTTGGGCTCTAGTAGTCATCAGTGGGCATAGAAAAGCTCATGTCTGTGCATACGAGAGGTTGGCATTGTGCAGAACTGAGCATAAGCTATTGGTGTCAGGGAGTACTTGACAAAATCTTCTCAGTGTTTTCATCTACAAATACTTGTTTATAAGCAGGCTGCAACTTCATAATAAACTCCACTGGTGGTAGACGCACTGCCTTCAGCATCTGGGAGAAATTAGAATCACAGAATGGTTTGGGTTGGAAGGGACCTATGAGATCACCTAGTTCCTACCCCAGTCATGGGCAGGGGCACCTCCCTCTAGACCAGGTTGCTTGAAGCCCCATCCAGCCTGGCCTTGAATGCCTCCAAGGTGGGAGCATCCACAGCCTCTCTGGGCAACCTGTTCTAAGTTCAGTGCAACAGTTTTCAGAGCTTGTTTACACTGAACTGATTACAAACAAATAAACATGAAGTTTGATTAACCAAATTATTTGTGAGGTTAAGGTCTTAGAAAAAGTCCTGAAGATATTACCACAGAGTGACAATAGCAGCATTTCCCAAATCTGACAATTTAAGGGACAAATATCAAGTATATTGGGGTTTGATTCTGAAAGAATGAGGACAGAAATTCTAAGTTGTTCTAATGTACAGGAAGATGAATCCATGAAGCAGAGACAAGCAGAAGAGTCCAAGCTGGCAGTGGGGGAATTGCTGGCCTCCTAGTGCAGAACAGGTATGGATGTGTTGAGACAAGCTGAAAAAGTAATTCAGCTCCATGTGTTGCACAGCAGCTGATTGCTGCTGCCATTTGGCAGTTGCGCAGCCGACTGGAGGAAGGCTTTGAGCCCACTCACCAGCTGGTTTTTAAAAGGAAGAGGGCAAGGGAATCCCTTCTGTTGTTCAATACTAATATTCACCAGTAAAGATGAAGAGCGGTTCCTTCTTGACACACCACTTCAAAAAGTGCCTATCAGCAGCAAAAGGTACTGCAAGTTAATGCTCTGCCTACCTACGATTAGAAAAGTTGTGTGTAAGTGCAGTTGGATTAGATCTTATGCACCTCACACATCAGGATTTGTCCTGGATGATACTCATGCCTTCTTCTCTACCACTTCCAGCTCCGTGGCTCTGGGTTGGACTGTGAGACAGTTTTAGCACATTGTGAGCAGGGACCAGGAGCAATCCCCCAGCATGAGGGCAGCTCTATGCAGAGCTGGGCAGCCACTACTCAGGTCTCCTTCAACCCTCCCACTCAAGGCCACCAGCTGCACTATCGCTAAGCTGGCCCTGAGCCCTGGCAGCTGAGCCCCTGAGCTCCTGGGTGCTATGCAGGGCTTGTTTTATCTGCTCAACAGGGATCTGTCCTATCTGCCACAGACAGCTGGCCTCAGCCTCCATTCCCTCCTACTTGTGGTCTTTAGAGCTGCCCCTCTCTCATTTATGCTCTCACTGATTTATGTTCAAGGCAAATAGTGCATTCTTTGCTCCAAGGCCAGCTTTGCCCAGTCCTTTCCACCTCTGCAAGTAGGTGGTTCTTTCAAGCTCCAATACTATCCGAACAACAGTGCTTTAAGCTGAGTCTATGAGGCACATTAATGACTTAGATTGTTGCTAAATCTTTCAGGAATTTCTGTCTACCAATTAAGCATGTTCTGTTTTGCTGCAGGCCATAGGTTACTGGGCATGAATTTAAGCAGTTTGCAGAGTACAGCTGCTGTAACTGAAATGTGAAATATTGGTTGCCATGACTGTCAGTCTTACAGGTTTGTGGAATATCAAAATAAGAAACGAACTATTAAAATATGTGAACTTAAGCTCTGAATCACACTTGGCATTTCTGCTTTAGAGAACAGAACATATGAAACACAGGTTTCTAGTACTTACAGTTCATTCAGCCCTGGGGTTAAATAAGCCAATATGATCCTACCACTGGAAACTGGTACCAGAGGTATCGGACATCCACAGAATTCAAAGAGACAGATAGACAGAGCAAAGCTCCAGGGTGGTTATGCTCTTGTAGCAAGCTGTTTCCTTGTGGAAATGACACTATGCACATATCTACTATGGAAAATAATGTTTGAGAAAGCAGTGCTGTCATATTAAATAGCCAGTGGTTCCATGCCTTTTCTTCTTTTTACATTAGAAGAATGCAGATTATGGAGAAATAACACCTTATTTAAATATCAGGCAG
>NW_011188416.1:0-2236 GCF_000146605.3 Meleagris gallopavo | reverse complement strand
CCTCTCTGGGCAACCTGTTCTAAGTTCAGTGCAACAGTTTTCAGAGCTTGTTTACACTGAACTGATTACAAACAAATAAACATGAAGTTTGATTAACCAAATTATTTGTGAGGTTAAGGTCTTAGAAAAAGTCCTGAAGATATTACCACAGAGTGACAATAGCAGCATTTCCCAAATCTGACAATTTAAGGGACAAATATCAAGTATATTGGGGTTTGATTCTGAAAGAATGAGGACAGAAATTCTAAGTTGTTCTAATGTACAGGAAGATGAATCCATGAAGCAGAGACAAGCAGAAGAGTCCAAGCTGGCAGTGGGGGAATTGCTGGCCTCCTAGTGCAGAACAGGTATGGATGTGTTGAGACAAGCTGAAAAAGTAATTCAGCTCCATGTGTTGCACAGCAGCTGATTGCTGCTGCCATTTGGCAGTTGCGCAGCCGACTGGAGGAAGGCTTTGAGCCCACTCACCAGCTGGTTTTTAAAAGGAAGAGGGCAAGGGAATCCCTTCTGTTGTTCAATACTAATATTCACCAGTAAAGATGAAGAGCGGTTCCTTCTTGACACACCACTTCAAAAAGTGCCTATCAGCAGCAAAAGGTACTGCAAGTTAATGCTCTGCCTACCTACGATTAGAAAAGTTGTGTGTAAGTGCAGTTGGATTAGATCTTATGCACCTCACACATCAGGATTTGTCCTGGATGATACTCATGCCTTCTTCTCTACCACTTCCAGCTCCGTGGCTCTGGGTTGGACTGTGAGACAGTTTTAGCACATTGTGAGCAGGGACCAGGAGCAATCCCCCAGCATGAGGGCAGCTCTATGCAGAGCTGGGCAGCCACTACTCAGGTCTCCTTCAACCCTCCCACTCAAGGCCACCAGCTGCACTATCGCTAAGCTGGCCCTGAGCCCTGGCAGCTGAGCCCCTGAGCTCCTGGGTGCTATGCAGGGCTTGTTTTATCTGCTCAACAGGGATCTGTCCTATCTGCCACAGACAGCTGGCCTCAGCCTCCATTCCCTCCTACTTGTGGTCTTTAGAGCTGCCCCTCTCTCATTTATGCTCTCACTGATTTATGTTCAAGGCAAATAGTGCATTCTTTGCTCCAAGGCCAGCTTTGCCCAGTCCTTTCCACCTCTGCAAGTAGGTGGTTCTTTCAAGCTCCAATACTATCCGAACAACAGTGCTTTAAGCTGAGTCTATGAGGCACATTAATGACTTAGATTGTTGCTAAATCTTTCAGGAATTTCTGTCTACCAATTAAGCATGTTCTGTTTTGCTGCAGGCCATAGGTTACTGGGCATGAATTTAAGCAGTTTGCAGAGTACAGCTGCTGTAACTGAAATGTGAAATATTGGTTGCCATGACTGTCAGTCTTACAGGTTTGTGGAATATCAAAATAAGAAACGAACTATTAAAATATGTGAACTTAAGCTCTGAATCACACTTGGCATTTCTGCTTTAGAGAACAGAACATATGAAACACAGGTTTCTAGTACTTACAGTTCATTCAGCCCTGGGGTTAAATAAGCCAATATGATCCTACCACTGGAAACTGGTACCAGAGGTATCGGACATCCACAGAATTCAAAGAGACAGATAGACAGAGCAAAGCTCCAGGGTGGTTATGCTCTTGTAGCAAGCTGTTTCCTTGTGGAAATGACACTATGCACATATCTACTATGGAAAATAATGTTTGAGAAAGCAGTGCTGTCATATTAAATAGCCAGTGGTTCCATGCCTTTTCTTCTTTTTACATTAGAAGAATGCAGATTATGGAGAAATAACACCTTATTTAAATATCAGGCAGGAGAGAAATAAAAGTATTGAATCAAGTATTCCGCCTGAGAAAATCTTGGGTAGTGAGTACAGCATGGAGCAGCTCTAGCAGCAAGAGATAATGCTCCTGGGTAGAAAGTGGGGGTTCATTGCCCCCTGATGGAGCTGGTGTGGATGCTTCAAGGCAGTGCCTGTAGGCTCAGGCGGTACTTCAGAGCAGTTCAGATACCATCAACTAACACACTGAACAGTCTAAGAAATTCTGATTGATGTTAATATCTTCTGTTGGCAGTGCTGTGCTTGGGAAAGGAAGTTGTGAGTAACTGGCCCCCAAAGGGAGGTTGCTATAAACTCTTGGGAACATATTTTATTCAGAATTTCATGTGGAGAACCAAAAGTACAGAAGAGAGAATCCTGTCACTTCCTCTTTCTTAAAAGCATTGTAACTAAGCAGAATCTGTA
>NW_011188415.1:0-590 GCF_000146605.3 Meleagris gallopavo | reverse complement strand
GTCTAAAGGTCTGGCATTGGATGTGGACATTGATGGATAGTTTCCCAGTGGGAAGACAGTCCTTAGCATCATAGGCAAAAAGTTTCAAATGATTGAACATGAACTTTAGGTATTTATATTACTGAAATCAAATATGTAAATATGCTTATACAAATTCTAAAATCAATTTTTTTATGGGTTTGACTTTAGTTATCTAAAGGTGAAGATAGAGTGCAAATTCTGCATTTGTTTCAAACACTCAGTGAGTCCTTGAGAATATAATGCAGTGTTATATTACACAGTGACCTCTGCCCAGTGAAAGCTGTTTCCTGTTGTCTTTCTGTCACTGTGATGACTCTTTATTTGCTGCCAAGATTGTGTTCAATCAGGGTATTTGAGTCTTGAAAATCATCCAGGTATTTTTCTCTTGGAAAAACAATAACAGCAACTACAAAAAGCAAAACTGTAGGTGAGTCAATAATAAATTGGCTAACTTTCTCTTGAGATGTACCTTTTAGTGTCTATCTATTGATTTCTTCTTCTAGTTACAACGGAATAAAATAAAAGGAAAACAGCAATCTGCCTAATTTGGTGATTCTCACCTAACCAGC
>NW_011188414.1:0-1543 GCF_000146605.3 Meleagris gallopavo | reverse complement strand
ACCTATCTGTCCAACACTCAAATGCACATCTCTTCACTTTAGACATTAGGAGGTGCTGTGGGACCGCGTCAGAGGCCTTGCACCAGTCCAGGCAGAAGACATCAGTTGCCCTTCCTTTGTCCATCAGTGCCATCACTCCATCACCAAAGGCCTCCACATGGGTCACGCACAACCGCCCTTGGTGAAGCCGTGCTGGCTGTCTTAGATCACCTCCTCATCTCGCGTGTGCCTTAACATCTCCTCCAGGAGGATCCACTCCGTCATGTTCCCGGGCCCAGAGATGAGGCACAGCGGCCTGTAGGCCCAGCTGGGTTCTGGCCCAGCCCCAGTGAGGCACGAGGTCTAAAATCAGGATGGATCAAGGCTCTGCTGGCAGGGCAGCCCAATTCTGGGGGTGTTTCATGGCTTGGGGTCGCCACTGTTCTGTATTGCTAATTCATAAGTAGCAAACCGTTTCAATTTTTAATATTTTTAAAACATTGGGGGAAAAAAAGGAGAGAAACAAAACGTAAAACTGGTGGGATATTTGACCTTTTTTTTTTGGTGAAGGTAATGCATCAATGCCTCGTTTGATGTCAATGGTTGCAGTTTTTTGTGAGGTCTTAGTGTGTCTGTCAGAGATTGTTGATGAAATTTTACTCTTCCCATGCTTCACTCTTCGCAATTGCTCACAAGTGTGCTGACTGCCAAAAAGCAACAACGTGAATAAGGCTTGACCGCAAAGTGAGGGATATTTCTGTCTGTTAAAAGAGGTCTGACAGAAGTCCAGTCAGGAGACATGATTAGATTTTGGAGTCGAATATCCAATTGGAACTCTATGCATTCCATTTGAAAACTGGCAGGTAATGCATTTGTATCAACTTAAAATGGTGTCACAACATAAAGTGATGATTTTTTTTGCAAAATTGAAACCGGTTTTCAAGTTCCTTTATCGAAAGAGAAAGCGTGGCCGCACATTCTTTGCTGTTCAGAGCACTGTGTGGGGCCAGGGCTGGGCTGCACTGCTGGCTGTGCGGAGCTGCGCATTGGGTATACCTGCTCTGGGTCCCAGAGAGAGCTCCAACACACAAAGTAAAGCAATACGGTGCCCAATTCTCTTGCAAAATGCCACTTTAGGATTCAGCATTCACCAAGCAAGAGCAAACCGAGCTTTTTGTTAACGGCTCACACGAATTTACCCAAAAGACGCCCCTTTTGAGACAGTAAAGCACAAAGATTCATGGAGGCAACCAGCTTATTTTGGGTGGAGTTTCAAGCACACAGCCCAGCCCAGAGCACAGCCCCAGGTGCCCCTTTTCCACTTGTAATGCTACAGAAGTAGAGCACCTGCTGGGGCACAGAGCATCGTCCGGACAGTTTACACTGACAGAAGTAAAAAATCAGACTGGGGCAGAAAAAAAAAAAGAGAGAGAAGAATTATATTAAAATACTTTCAACTGAACTTTTTCACCCTGTAGCATGAGCTCATTTCAGGACTCACACCGTGGGAGGTTTGGAAAAAAAAATTCAAACATCCTGGTTTGTGTTTTCAGTGCTACGGATT
>NW_011188413.1:0-1356 GCF_000146605.3 Meleagris gallopavo | reverse complement strand
ATAACTCGATGTTTTTCTTCCTTGATTTATTATTTATTATAACCCCGCTGACCGATTGCAAGCCCGCACGCCCAGCACCGCCGCCAGCTCCAAACACCGCCCAGCCCGCCGGGCCGGCAGCGCAGCGCCCTTAAACCAACGAGACGCCACTTCCGCTCTTCTCAGCACATGCGCAGTACGACCAGGAGGACCCATTACCATAGAGTTGGAGGGCTGGCGGCACAGAGCAGTCCGAGCAAAGAGTCGCTACTTCCGGGTTGCCGAAGGCGTTAATGCCTGGAGGATGGCTTCGTATTACCGCAGGGACGGGCGGTACGGAGCGTCGTGCCGCTCCGGGACGGCTCTGTGGTGCTCTGCGGGACCGCGCGGGCCCCGGGGGGCCCAGAGCGCCCAGCGCGCTCCCAGAGCTCGTCTGACCCCTCACTGCCCCTAAAACCGCCGCCGCGGCCGTCCCGACTGCAGTTCCGCGCTCCGGTCACGCGGTGGCAGCAGAGACGGAGAAAAGAGCGGCGCGGGGCGTGGGTACCGCCAATGGGACCGGAGTGAGCCTCGGGGAACGGGGCGGGGCTTGGCTCTTCTCGAGTCAATGCGTCCGTTCAAACTGCGTTCGGACTCGTCTGCCCCTGAGCTGTGCCAAAGCGCTTGGCATTTGTCATTACTGAGCGCACAGGAGGTTCGACCAAAGCTGACGATACCCGGAAGGCAGAAGGATGAAGAAAAGCGTGGTGACGTCGCTGGCACGTAGCCAGGCCCGTAGCTGGAGAAGGGGGTTGTTCTGCCGGATGTGGATTGGGAATGGTTCTGTGCCACGTCCCCAAATCTGCCCTTCTTTGGCTCCGGTCGGGCCAGGAGCTGCTGCACGGTGCCACACGCCGTGTGTATGCCGTAACCCCATGCTGCTCCCTGTGCACGGCGGTTGTGGAGGGCCGTGGTTGTGGAGGGCCGCGGACCCGAGACCGCCTTCAGCCGGACGACCAACTCCTGGCTTCTCCCTTGTACTTGGTACAACCTCTGTTTGTTCTGCACCTTTCACAAGCGTGTGACAGTACAGTGTTTGCTCTGATGCTCTCACAAGGCTGTTACAGCTGTGTCTCCTGTCTCCGGTTAGCTACAGGTCCATCTGTGAACCAGACAGAAAGAGGGCGAGAGTTCACAGTGTTACAGTTCTGTTATGGCGCTGTCACAGTCTGAGCCAGAAAGAAACATGTCACTTCCTTCACACGCCTACAAAGTATGGAGAGTGAGACGTAAATATGTGCATATACGTGCATACAGAGCGTCTGATCCTTCACCAACTTTAGTATAACTTCTTTTCACCCGCTGCGTATTCATATAGGTTTTACCTTTATAAATGTC
>NW_011188412.1:0-1119 GCF_000146605.3 Meleagris gallopavo | reverse complement strand
GTTGCCAGAAGAATGGGAGGTTGTGACACACTGCAGAGGCTGCTCTCTTGGGCACTGTCCGTTGCAGAACAAGATCTCTCTGTCTATGGCAGAACAGGGGACTATTAGCCTTTGCCTTGCAATGTTTCTGCCCACAGCTAAGACCAGTAGTTATTTAAAGCCAGAACACCACCACTGCTCAGCTTATGGAAAAAGATACAATTGTGTGGAATGGCGTGGGTATAAGCCACATTGCTGTCTCGTAGAAACAGGGCTCCTCCTGTTCTCATCAGTGTGGCACCGGGGAAGCAAGCAAGGATAGCAGACATGGCAGAACTGTGAGGAGGGCTCCGTGCTGCACAACAGAGCTTGCATAGTCATTTATGCCATCTTGCTCACCTGAAATACAGATGTGTCTGTCTCACATTGGCCTCAGTAAATCACTGCTGCGGGTGCCGTGCTCGTTTCTCTCAGGGAGATGCACCCTGGTCAGGATGGAGTTTGGCGGCCATGCAGGCAGCGCCCCCTGCGGGCCCGGACGGCACTGTGCCCCCGACCCGCCCTAAGCGGTTCGTGCCCGGCCGCAGCCCCGGCTTCGCTTCCCGTGGGTTCACGGCGCAGTAATACACCGCCGCGTCGCCGAGCCGGGGCCGGGTGAGACACAGGGCGCTGGAGCGGCGGTCTGCGGACACCCACAGCCGCCCCTCCGGGTCCGGCACCTCCTTGGAACCTTTAACGGCGCTGAGGAGGAATGCGGGTCCTCGGCCCGGGAGCTGACGGTACCAGTAGATGTACTCGTCTGACTGTATATTGGGGTGTGAGCAGGTGATGTTGATTTCGGTGCCCTCGCTGGTCTCTGCCGCCGGCTCCTGCTGCACCTGGGCTCTGCTCACAGCCACTGCCGAGAAGAAAAGAAGCAGCAAACTCAGAAAATCCATTTTCTCCCACAGAAATTTCGTGCAGGAGGAGAGAGACGTGCACGGGGTCGGAAGGAAGCCGGACAGACAGAGGAGATAGCGGCTCCGACCACCCTCAATCCCCGCACCTCCCGCAGTGCGGAACCGCCGGCGGCAGCCCCGCCCACCCAGGAGCACCGCGGCCAGCCCCGCCAGCCCCGGCTCTGCTCCGCTCGCGGCGCCT
>NW_011188411.1:0-2003 GCF_000146605.3 Meleagris gallopavo | reverse complement strand
ATAGGCACTTCTAGAATCCCATTTTAAGATAGAAATCTAAAACATGCAAATGAATTCTACCATTGTAATATTTTTCCCCTTGTTTTCAATTGACTACGAAGACATCTTACAGCAGTTGATTCGGATGCATGTAGCCATATTGTAAACATTTTTTGACAATTCCACACAACAAATCTTCATGTCCCACATCTCAGATGTCTTTCATTGATCTATTTTCAGTTGAGAAATTAGTTGATAATATATATATTTATAATATATATTATATTTATATTTATATTATTTTATTATTTATGTTTATTTATATTTATATTTATATTTATTATATTATATTATATTATATTATAATATATATATTTTATATATATTTCAGACTTCTGAAGTCCTCTACCAATTTAATTCTCTAAATCCTAAGTACTTCCAAGCAACTCAGAAATTAGTTCTGATCTGTTTTATTATGGATTCACCTCATAAAAGACAAAAAAAGTCAACTGATACATCATCCCTCCTTTGCCAGTCAGTTTAAACTAACTATAAATTTCAAATGTACATTTAAGTCTGAAGTATCTTTACACATTTATCTTTGTATTTAACATTTCATTAAAATGATACATATATTAATTTAAAATATCTGTATTTATTATTATTATTATTATTATTATTATTATTATTATTATTTTTCTGATTGTCTTCACTGGTTTTGAGTAAATAAAGCTTTTTACTTAGCTACTATTTTCAGTAATTTTTAAGCCATTTTTGTTGCATCATATCATGCTACTTTCTAGTTATTGCCTTCTTTAACCATTTGTTTCTAGAACTAAACACAGTACTTCTCAGAGGACCACCGTTCCTTGGCATCAAGGATTTAAATTTTTCTATCTCAAATGGAAACAACTTGTTTCCTGAGGTCAGATTAGTCTTCTGCTTAGTGAACAAACTAATACATGCAAGTCTCTTCTTCAGTGACACTTGCAGCTGATGAGCTCAAAGCTGATAGCAGAAAATCTGATTTTTAGTCCACTAACTAATGACCTTGCCCTTTTTACATCTATGTTTTTCCTATTTGCTTTAGACCATCAAGGGTTATACAATTCTTCCTGGGTAGCATTCTATTCGCTTATCGAATCCATAGTATCGCAAAGCTACATTTTGTTAAAAAGTTCTGGGTAGCATAATGAATTAAAATATCAAGTATCAACAACTGGAGGTCTGCACTATTACCAGTGTGTACATTCTGATTCCCATTTAATCAAATTCAGTCAACATCTTTTCAAGTATTATTTCAACTAGAATTATCATGATTTATAACACATAGGCTATATTTTTGGTACTTATGTCTGGTTAATTGTATTTTATTATTGAAGTAAAAGGATTAATTTGACAAGTAAATAAATAATTTAAAAAAAAAAAAGTTTCTTTTCCTAGGGTCTCCTAATTGCTGATAATTGCATTCTTCCATATTTGAGGAAGATAGAAAAAAAAAAAAAAACAACAAAAAACACACAGACGAAAGATAGTAAAAATGAAAGCTATTAAACTCTTTCATATACCATGGACATATATTTAATTATGCCATTACATTTTTGGAGATGCTTAATACTCAGAGAGGATAATATTGCAGCCAGCTTAAACTAAGCAAAAAAAATATTGCAAGAAAATCCACAGAAGGGAAATTACCTGTTCATAGCAAATTCCTAAGGGATTGATATGGGGAAAAGAGTTGTAAGCATATAGCACCACTAATGTTATTAATCTGAATGACAAGTAAGAAAGAAAGGATAACAATAGATGCTGACAGTGCACACCATGAGCCATTAATCAATTTATCCTGACACTGACAGTTCAGAAAGAACATTCATCTGATCACATGGTTAAACACCATCATTATCTGCCCATGAAAGGGGGACAGAAAATTTTTTCCTTCTTTTATTTCATTTTAGGAATATATTAGAAGTATATTACAGTTTTCTTTTTTCTCATTTTTCTTTTCTCTTTTTCTTCTCATT
>NW_011188410.1:0-543 GCF_000146605.3 Meleagris gallopavo | reverse complement strand
CCAAAGGGAACTGACAACATCAAAAGATGGCCCCACTTGGGTCAGGGCAGTGCCGAATAAGCATGCAGACTGGGAGAAGAACTCCTTGAGAGTAGCCCTGTCAAAAAGGTCTTAGGTTTCCTGGTGGCTGATAAACTTAACATGAGCCAGCAATGTGTGCTTGCAGCCCAGAAGGCCAGTAGTCTGGAGAAAAGAAGACTGTAGGGAGACCTCGTTGCAGCCTTCCAGTATTTAAAGAAAAATCATAAATAGAAAGGAAATAAACTTTTTACATGATCTGATAGTGATAGGACAAGGGGGAATGGTTTAAAAGTAAAGAAGTGGAGATTTAGATTAGATATCAGGGGGAAGTTTTTCCCAGAGAGGGTGATGAGGCATTGACACAGGCTGCCCAGATTGTCTGTGGATGCCTCGTCCTTACATGTGCTCAGTATCAGGCAGAATGGGGATCTGGGCAGCCTGATTTAGTACTTGATCTAGTGGTTGGCGATCCTGCTCACGGCAGGGAGTTTGGAGCTACATGATTTTTGAGGTCCCTTCCAA
>NW_011188409.1:0-697 GCF_000146605.3 Meleagris gallopavo | reverse complement strand
GTTAATCATGTGATTATTCTGTCCATTATCTGTCTTTTTGCTGTGTTTATTGCTTTATTACTTTACATCTTAAGTGCACCAGTGCATCATACTTTGCTTTGAACAGCAAAGGTCATCTTTCCAGAGAAGCCATTCCAGTGAATGACTGTTAAAACCACTGCTAACAGCTGTGTTGTGTTTATTTATTTTCTTTCTTTTCTTCACCTGTGCTCCCCTCTTCCCCTTAGGTTTTCATTTTTCATTTGTTCTTGGTAGTGCTGCTAATGTGAGATGTTTGGGTTTTTTGTTTTTTTTTTCTTAAAATTACTGGGATATCATTTTCACTTTAGTGCACGCATAATTTAATCACTGGCTGATATTAAAGAACTATTGAGCACAATAGGTGTACATTTTGGATGTTATACATACACTAACAAATGAAAAATTCTAGACAAACAGTAACACTACCAAATTTTTCATTTCGTAGTGTTATTGTTTTTATTTAGTTTTGGACTAAATTTCCACTTATCTGTGGAATTCTACCCCAAGGACTGGGACCTTGAGGAGGCAGGCAAGTGTGACAGCCCAGCCTTCCAAGTCTCTTCTTCTGTCACTGGCAACTCCGAGAAGAAAGTGACTTTTTGACTGAGCACTGGTAGAAGTCTTTGCATTTTTGCTTAATGTTGGAATTCTAATTTTTTTTTTTTTTTTGCCTAGA
>NW_011188408.1:0-555 GCF_000146605.3 Meleagris gallopavo | reverse complement strand
TAAAATGGTTAACCACTATAGGTTTTGGTCAGACAATTTCATTAGGTTAATTAGGTATTTTATCAGGAGTTCAGGCTCATGTGAAATGTTTTATTTTATTTTATTTTTTCCTGCATTTCAAGAAGTCCATTAGCTAAAATGTACAGTTTGAAGTAGAATTTGAATTGAGGAGGACCAAATGCTGAAACTCTTACTTCAGCATAGACAATGAGAATTTGTTTTTTGAAGGCTTCAAAGTATAAAAAGACAATTAGTTTACACTGAAATGTTCTAATTAGAGCCACACCATGACTATGACACACTAAGCCAGTCTGTGACTTCTTTTTTTGTTTCAGCAAATACTATTCATGTCCTCTCTGAGAATGACTGCCAAAAAATAAACAGCAATTAGCTGATTGTACTTATACACCTGAGTATGTCAAATTCCTGATGACAAAAAAGCAATAGCATAAGAGATTTATTTCAGGTACCTTGTACAGTTAACACCTACAGGGATGGGGCACCCACAACTTTTCTATGCAAACAGTTCCAGTGCCTTACTGCCCTATGAGTAAA
>NW_011188407.1:0-972 GCF_000146605.3 Meleagris gallopavo | reverse complement strand
TGTCTGACACTTTCTTACTGAAAGAGCTGAGAGTATTCTGAGAGTTAAGAAATAAAAATAAAAAAATTGGCCAGTGATATTAAATTAACACCATGGAATTCTGAAGATCTGGTTTTGTCCTCATCCTAAGTTAAAAGTCATCCTAAGTTAAAAGTCAAAAAAATTTACATACATTCTATAAGTGTCGTTTTAATTATTTACCTACTAATAGACCTTGTATTGTTTTATTACCAACATGTTTTATTATTTGATTAGATCTTAAGCATTGATCTTTTTTCAAAATGTTGTTTGTATGTGCAGTGATTCAACAGAAGTCAGTAACTGATGAATAATTTTCATATGCTGCAGTTTTCGCAGTTGGTGACTACAAGAAAGGAGTTTTTAATCCAATCCCAAAAGACCAGCTTTATATGTATTATGAAGGCCCCTGGCAGAATTAATCTCACCTAGCTTTAAACATCTACTTTTGGTTTGGTTGCCCTAACCTCTGTTTATGCTCAACAGAGGGAAGCACCAGTTTCATGGGCCAAATGTGAATGAATGAGAAGAATTTCTTTAGAATGAGAAGAATTGTAGTGCAGAAGTTTTAACCATGCTCTATTTTCTACAAGGGGGTCTAGGGAGACAGTTAAGATGTGCAAGTCTACAGAAGTCTAAAAGTAAACAAAATCTTCCTTCCTCTCCTGCTGCAAAACTTCTTTCAGCTTACCAACAATAAGAAGGCACTCTTCTCTAGTTTAGGCTTCCCTCATCCCCTAGTTTTTTGTTTACTTTCTACTAAAAGTTCACTTCCTACCAAAAGTTCAAAATGGAACATGAAAAATCATGTGAAAAATACCAATATTTCAGTGATCATCATGTATTCTAGACCTGCTTTTATTCTTTGGCCCATGTCTGATGGAGATATTACTACATTTATTGATGGACATGGATAAAATTTCTGTACCTAAAGAGAGAATATCACAGTATAAA
>NW_011188406.1:0-383 GCF_000146605.3 Meleagris gallopavo | reverse complement strand
TCACTTGAGCCTGATTTACTTCTGGGACGTGCCCAGAAATTCCATGTCCTCAAGGTCTTGCTGAGTGCTGGAGCAGATGTGAAGAGGCCTATTCTGTCTCACCCCAAAGCCTTTCAGCTCTTTTGCAAGAGGGATGTGTGCCTGGGTAACCTGAAGGCAAGAGGACTCTTGGACCAGCAGTGCTCGATGCTGTCAGACCGTGGGGTTAACTGGGTGTGTTTACCTTGGATTTCTGGAGCTCAGGTTGGTCTGAGCAAGAATGCAAAGCCAAAATACAGCATCTATTTTCAAAAATTAGTATTGGGAAAAAAAAAAAAATTAAAATAAAGACTTCCGTGAGGGATGAGCTGAGATGTTCCCATATAGTAGTTTTGCTTCCAATT
>NW_011188405.1:0-545 GCF_000146605.3 Meleagris gallopavo | reverse complement strand
ACTTTCATTTTAAATTGTGAACTTTAATGTTTTTTAATTGCCTTTATTTCTCTGACTCACCTAAGCGACCCAGAATTAGATTTTTCGCTATAATAAGTCTACCAGTTTTAATCCTCTACTTATTGCCCACAGGAAGAATCTCAAAGTAAGAGCAGACTCAGTTTGAGTAGGCTATAACCAGATATCACTCCTTTCCTAACCTATGAAAGATAATGCAAAGCACAGTGTTGTTTATAATTTGATATCTGATAAACCTTTCAGTGTCAAGCTCTGAAGAACAGATGGTACTACACAACACCTTGCTAGAGCTACAAATTAAAAACATACTAAGGCAACTGCTTTTTGGAATTCCAACAGCTGCTCCCCTTGTATTGTAGCAAGCCTTCCACTAGGACACTTGCATTTTCAATGCAAACAAGACAGAAATAAGTAAGACTTCAGTAATAGTCTTACTATTAGTAATTCAGTAATAGTCTTACTAGTAATAAATGGATTTCCATTGTGAGCCAGTGGCAATAATGTTTAATTTGTCGATACTCAAGAGT
>NW_011188404.1:0-989 GCF_000146605.3 Meleagris gallopavo | reverse complement strand
AAAAAAATTAAAAAAGGAAATTACTATTGGGAAAAACTGAACTACAAAAGATTCCACTTGAACAGGAAATGGTAGTTGGTAATGGTTGGAGGCAGAAGACTAAACATACTCTGTTAAAACAAAGTTCTGATTAGCACTGTAACGTAATTCCCCACCCAATATATGTAATTTCAGAGGACAATCAAGAATGATAACAGACTAAACACTGTATGAAGAATAGGAATTCTAAACCAACGGTTTTTAGATATATTTTTCTGTTATGAAAATTTCACTTATTTTGAACTGCTTTTGGGAAATTCATCAAACAGGTTACCTCTAGAAGAGTCTCACCTTAGATTACTTCATTGTAATTAACAGCAAAAGAAGAGCTGACACAATTAAAGCTAATTTAGAAAATTCTATAATAAATCCATTAAAATCAGTTAAAAAGGACCTTCCTCAGTGGTTTGATTACAGTTCTAGAGTACCGCGTCCAGGCTTGAGGACCTCAGTAAAGGAAGAACGTGGAGCTCTTTGAGTGGGTCCAGAGGAGGGCACTGAGATGATCAGAGGGCTGGACAACCTCTCCTACAAATAAAAGTTGAGTGAACTGGGCTTCTTTAGCTTGGAGAAGAGAAGGCTCTGGGGAGACCTCATTGTAGCCTTCCAATAATTGAAGGAAGCATATAAACAGGAAGGGGAATGGCTGTTTGTGAGGGTGGATAGTGATAGGACAAGGGGGAATGGTTTTAAACTGAGACAGGGGAGGTTTAGGTTAGATATTAGGAGGAAGTTTTTACACAGAGGGTGGTGACACACTAGAACAGGTTGCCCAAGGAGGTTGTGGATGCCCCATCCCTGGAGGCATTCAAGGCCACGCTGGATGTGGCTCTGGGCAGCCTGGTCTAGTGGTTGGCGACCCTGTACATAGCTGGGGGGCTGAAACTAGATGATCATTGTGGTCCTTTTCTACCCAGGCCATTCTATGATTCTGTGATTCTATGATAGTT
>NW_011188403.1:0-1284 GCF_000146605.3 Meleagris gallopavo | reverse complement strand
AAGCATATAAACAGGAAGGGGAATGGCTGTTTGTGAGGGTGGATAGTGATAGGACAAGGGGGAATGGTTTTAAACTGAGACAGGGGAGGTTTAGGTTAGATATTAGGAGGAAGTTTTTTACACAGAGGGTGGTGACACACTAGAACAGGTTGCCCAAGGAGGTTGTGGATGCCCCATCCCTGGAGGCATTCAAGGCCACGCTGGATGTGGCTCTGGGCAGCCTGGTCTAGTGGTTGGCGACCCTGTACATAGCTGGGGGGCTGAAACTAGATGATCATTGTGGTCCTTTTCTACCCAGGCCATTCTATGATTCTGTGATTCTATGATAGTTCTCAGTTATGTCATTTACACAACTAGTCAGTGGGAGAAACAGAAATGGATGTATTTAGGACGGATGGATATAGACCCCATTAACTTATTTATTTTCAGCTTATTACAAGTAAGCTGAAAAAGTGTTCGGTACCAATAGGAAACATCATCTTCAAAGGAGAACTTATTTCTGCATGAGAGCGATATCAGAGTTCAAAAAGTAACAAAGCAGAAGTTCAACCCAATTTAACAGAGCAAAGCAGTTATTAGCAGACCATATCATTCAAGTCTTTGGGAGAACATCAACTACAAAAAAAGTTTCAAAGAACAATGAAGAGAGAGTCTGTCTGACTGTCCTAATCCTAAACTTCAAATAAAATTTAATAACATTTTGTTTATAAAGTAGAACATTGTTATGTTGAAATGGAAGTTTTAGTTAAGCATTAGCTCTGACAAAACAAACGAAGAAACAAAAAAAAAAGCAGAAAAAAAACAACCAAATTTGGTCAGTCAGACTAGTTGTCAAGGGCATGAGAGTATGAAAATGTTTATTCCAGCGAAGTTATCTGATTGGGGACCTTGTTAATTGGGACAACGACCATGACAAGAAGCAAACCTTGCCAGCGTCACAATTTTTGCTGGAAAAAAGTTAATTTTCTTGGTGTAGGTTTGCATGATGCTGTGTTTTTTTTTGCTTTTTGTTTGTTTGTTTGTTTGTTTTGTTTTGTTTTTTGTTTTTTGTTTTAATGAAAATAGTGGTGATAATTGTGACGATGTTTTAGTTGTTGCTGTCTACTGCTTACACATGATACCCTGACAGTGAGGAGGCTGAGCAATACACAAGAAGTTGGGAGGAGACGCAGCCAGGACAGCTAACCCCAAATGACCAGAGGAGTATTACATAACATACGACATCATTCTCAGCAATAAAAGCTGGGGAGGAAAGGTGGAAGGGGGAAGCATTCGGAGTGATGA
>NW_011188402.1:0-2934 GCF_000146605.3 Meleagris gallopavo | reverse complement strand
TATCTTCCTGTTGTGATAATCTTATTAGCCTAAAACTCTGTATGCAAATTGATTTTACATCTCTGTACACTAATGGATTGTACGTTTGGTGAGCCAGGCAGGCTAAAATAGATGTCTTTTTTGTGGAACATCTATAAATGGGTCAGGGGGGAGAACATCACCCCCTTAGATAAAATGGTCCCTGGGCACATCCCAGGGTTTCTGGGTTCTCCTTATTACTGATTAGCAGCCATAGTTGAGAAATGGGGTCCCTCGCATATTATGGGGAATATTTTCCCAGTATGCATGACAGAATACTTTCAAGGATTAGACAAAGCCATCCTAACTACAAAAGAATGGCAGTTAGCTGCCTCCACAGTGGCATGGCCACTGTTAAATGCCTTAAATCAAGCTGAGATAAGAGCCGACACCTTAGGAAGTGAAAATCAGCTATTAAAATAGTGCACTGAAAAACCGCAACAGGAACTTAATGTGTTAACAGGGAAAAGACCGAACAAATCAGATATTCCATTAAACACAGGATTATGATCCTCCATGGAGGACCTTGAAAATGATATTTGTGTACTGGGTGTAAGAGAAGCGATATATGAGGACTTGTTCGAAAGCCCAGATATGGTAAAGTTTTCGGCAGGTATGTGAGATTTAATCTTACAGCAGGCCCCTTCTCACCTGTATGGGACCTTAGTTTCCACATTAAACCCACCGGTGGCCTCAGAGGCTGTGATTCAGCAGGCTGCCCAGTTAGTAGCTGATCTGGGGGAGACGGAGCGTCTGCGCACTAGGCGCAATATTCGAGTAGTACAAGAAGCAGAGGTGCTTCCAGTAGTTAAAAACAAGAGGCCACCTGTACGGAATCCTTAGTTGGAGCCCGTAAGGGTCTCGCGAAAACAAATGTTTAATGACCTTATTCAGGCTTGGGTCCAACTTGTGAAAATCGACTGCCAGCCCAATCACGTCCTCCTTCAGCTGTGGAGACAGCTGAAGGATAATCAGAAATGCCCTAGCCACCTGAAACAAAAGACTTAAGTTTGGTTCAGTTCATGGCATGACAAGGGATGTTAGTCCCCCTAGGGCCTCCAGATGGGACCAGAGGCCCTATGTAGAGTTGACAATATTCTGGTCCCGGAAAAACGTCCAGAGAGTTAGGGCACTTGTTTCTGCTCCTGTATCAACATCAATTATTTATGGAGATACGACCAAATTTGATGGAGACAGAGTGATGATTGGTGGTTTTGGAGGACAGACTATTCCTGTCACCTAAACATGGTTGAAATTGGGGGTTGGGCATCTCCCACCCCAGGAATGTGAAGTGTCTATTGCCCCAGTCCAAGAATGCATCCTGAGGATAGATATTCTATGCGGTCTGGCTCTCCAGACAACTGTGGGAGAGTTCAGACTTTGAAAAAGATGTATATCCAGGCGGTGCAGGCAATATGAAGAGGCCATGCGAAACATGGGCCTATTTGCCTGCCGAAACTGTGCCGGATTACTAATGTGAGACAGTATAGACTCCCGGGTGGGCAAGATGAAATATCGAGGACGGTGCAGGAATTAGAACAAGTGGGCATTATAAGACCTGCACACAGCCCATATAATTCCCCCATATGGCCAGTGCGAAAGTTGGATGGCACGTGGAGAATGATAGTAGATTACAGGGGATTAAATAAAGTCATGCCACCTATTCATGTGGCCGTACCCAATACTGCCTCCCTAATGGACACATTGAGTAGGGAGATAAAAACCTATCATTGTGTCCTAGATTTAGCAAAAGCCTTCTTCAGTATCCCAATTACAGCTGCAATTTTGCAGCTTGAAAAGCAAATGGTATCCTGGGCTCCATCAGAAGAGGGGTGGCCAGCAGGAACAGGAAGGTTAATGTCCCCTCTACTCTGCTCTTGTGAGGCCCCATCTGCAGTACTGTGTCCAAGTCTGGAGCCCCCAGTACAAGAAAGACAGGGAGCTGTTGGAGACAGTCCAGAGGAGAGCCACGAAGGTGATCAGGGGACTGGAGCACCTCCCCTACGAAGACAGGCTGAGTGAGCTGGGCTTCTTCAGCCTGGAGAAAAGAAGGCTACGGGGTGACCTCATTGCAGCCTTTCAGTACCTAAAGGGAGCTTACAAACAGGAGGGGAATCAACTCTTTGAAAGGGTAGATAATGGCAGGACAAGGGGAAATGATTTTAAGTTGAGGGAGGGAAGGGTTAGGTTGGATGTCAGGGTGAAGTTCTTTACTGTGAGAGTGGTGAGGTGCTGGAACAGGCTGCCCAGAGATGTTGTGGATGCCCTGTCCTTGGAGGTGTTCAAGGCCAGGTTGGATGGGGCCCTGGGCAGCCTGGTCTAGTACTAAATGTGGAGGTTGGTGGCCCTGCATGTGGCATGGGGGTTGGAGATTCATGATCCTTGAGGTCCTTTCCAATCCTCGCCATTCTGTGATTCTGCAATTAGTGAGGAATTGAAAGATCAGTTTGTGTTTATGTGGGGAGGCAGGCAGTGGACCTTTCAGGTCCTGCCACAGGGATACGTGCATTCTCCAACATATTGTCATAATCTAGTGGTGCGTGACCTGGCTAATTGGAAAAAACCTGATGATGTTAACCTGTATCATTATATTGATGATCCCCTGTTGACATCCGACTCACTGGAGGCGGTAGGACAGGCAGCGGATTGATTAACTGCCTATTTGCAACAGAGAGAAATCCTCAAAAGGTGCAAGGTCCGAGCCTGTCCGTAAAATTCCTGGGGGTGGTTTGGTCAGGAAAGACCAAAGTACTACCCAGTGCTGTCATAGATAAGGTTCAGGCGTTCCCAGTCCCTACAACATCGAAGCAGCTGCAAGAGTTTCTAGGTGTATTGGGTTACTGGCATTCCTTTATACCTCACCTAGCACAGCTGCTAAGGCCACTGTACAGACTCACAAAAAAGGGCAGCTATGGG
>NW_011188401.1:0-603 GCF_000146605.3 Meleagris gallopavo | reverse complement strand
CGACTCACTGGAGGCGGTAGGACAGGCAGCGGATTGATTAACTGCCTATTTGCAACAGAGAGAAATCCTCAAAAGGTGCAAGGTCCGAGCCTGTCCGTAAAATTCCTGGGGGTGGTTTGGTCAGGAAAGACCAAAGTACTACCCAGTGCTGTCATAGATAAGGTTCAGGCGTTCCCAGTCCCTACAACATCGAAGCAGCTGCAAGAGTTTCTAGGTGTATTGGGTTACTGGCATTCCTTTATACCTCACCTAGCACAGCTGCTAAGGCCACTGTACAGACTCACAAAAAAGGGGCAGCTATGGGATTGGGGGAAAACAGAACAGGATGCTTTCCAACCGGCAAAACTGGCAGTTAAACAAGCCCAGGCATTGGGTATATTTGATCCTACACTCCCAGCCGAGTTGGACGTTCACATCACTCAAGATGGCTTTGGTTGGGGCCTGTGGCAACGCCAGAGTTCTGTTCAGACCCCCATTGGTTTCTGGTCTCAGGTTTGGCACGGAGCAGAAGAGAGATACAGTATGATTGAAAAACAGTTATTAGCTGCCTATTCGGCATTGCAGGCAGTAGAGCCAATAACTCAAATGGCTGAAGTTATAGTC
>NW_011188400.1:0-979 GCF_000146605.3 Meleagris gallopavo | reverse complement strand
AAAACAGAACAGGATGCTTTCCAACCGGCAAAACTGGCAGTTAACAAGCCCAGGCATTGGGTATATTTGATCCTACACTCCCAGCCGAGTTGGACGTTCACATCACTCAAGATGGCTTTGGTTGGGGCCTGTGGCAACGCCAGAGTTCTGTTCAGACCCCCATTGGTTTCTGGTCTCAGGTTTGGCACGGAGCAGAAGAGAGATACAGTATGATTGAAAAACAGTTATTAGCTGCCTATTCGGCATTGCAGGCAGTAGAGCCAATAACTCAAATGGCTGAAGTTATAGTCAAGACCACTCTGCCGATTCAGGGGTGGGTGAAAGATCTGACCCGCCTTCCTAAGACAGGGGTGGCCCAAGCACAAACAGTGGCACGATGGGTCACCTATCTCAGCCAAAGGAGTAGTCTGTCTTCATCAGCACTGAAAGAAGATCCTAGGCCCAGTGATGTATCACAGTGATGCACCAAAAGAAATATTGGTCGCTCCACCACAGAAGAGTCCCGTTCAGGAGGGAAAATACCCTATCCCTGAAGATGCCTGGTACACAGATGGGTCCAGCAAGGGCAACCCAAGCAAATGGAGAGCAATAGCATACTGTTCTTCCACTGTGACATTCTGGTTTGACGAGGGGGATGGTCAGAGCAGCCAATGGGCAGAACTGTGAGCCGTGCGGATGGTTATAAGCAAGGAACCTGGAGATGGTATCCTGAATATCTGTACAGATAGTTGGGCTATGTACCGGGGCCTCACTCTTTGGATTGCACAGTGTGCCACCCAAGAATGGACTATCCATGCCTGGCCAATCTGGGGCAAGGACATGTGGTTAGACATATGGAATACAGTCAAACACAGGACTGTACGTGTCTACCATGTTTCTGGTCATCAGCCCCTACAGTCACCGGGAAACAATGAAGCCGACACGCTGGCCTGAGTTCGATGGATTGACAATTCACCATCTGAGAATATCGCCCATTGGT
>NW_011188399.1:0-471 GCF_000146605.3 Meleagris gallopavo | reverse complement strand
GGTCCTATACATTCTTAGGAAAATGTTATTTGGTTAGAAGTAGTTCAAGTTTGCTAGCTTGTGTTTACTTGAGGTTTTTAATTAGGCACCCAAAGTATGCTCAGCATCCTCTTAAAGCAGACCCTAAACAAGACTAAGCAGACTAAGTGAGGCCATCTAGTTTAATTCATTTAGATGCTGAAACTGAAACACCATCTACATTGCAATTTGAGATGTCACTGCAGCAAAAGTGTGTATGCAGATAGCTTTAAGATCGCTGACCCTACTAATTCATACCACTATTGACTACGGTCTGCATCTGCTGCCATCTCATCAGTACTCTCACTGTGTTGTCATTGAAAGAGTTTGAGAATTACATGCCACTGTATGTCTCATTGCTCTGAGCAAATAGCAGAGTGCTATGACACAGCTCCTCAGTTTCACTTAGCTAATCCTGTGTTCACTGCTGTACGCCACAACAGCACAGCTTCT
>NW_011188398.1:0-488 GCF_000146605.3 Meleagris gallopavo | reverse complement strand
ACCTTTCTTTTCATCTTGTTCATGTAACTGCCTGTTGAAAATGGTTCTACTTCAAATGTTCACAATGCCACATTTTCCATACAATTCTCTGTGAAGTCATTAATTGCTTTCCAGTTGTAGTGCTTGCTCCTTTGTTCCTGACAGTTTAAGTTAGTTATGAGACTACTCCATCAGCATTCACCTGGAAAGTTATTCATTGCCTTTGTAATGGCTTCTGAAGCTTCTCAGCTCAGGCATGAATATGAACTCTCCCTTCTTATCTGGAGTTATGCAGTGACTGAGTGCTCTCTGCAGCACTGGCATTGTAGCAGCATGGAAAAGCAAAGAATGTCTACAGGTTCTATTCTCTGGAATCTTTCCCCAGTAATCAGACTGTTTTTTCTTTAGTGTTGTTGACTTTTATTGCCTTCCTTCACTTTTAAAAAGCAGGTTTCTATTCCACTAGACTAATTTTAAGTTGATGGTCAGGAATCTTATAAGATGTATTG
>NW_011188397.1:0-848 GCF_000146605.3 Meleagris gallopavo | reverse complement strand
TGTATGAACAGAGTAGAGACTGTAATAAAATTGTCTGTGGTATCTGCTTGTATGAGTTCGCAGTTGAAATAGGCCTCAAATTTTCTATAATGTTTGTAATAAATACAAATTTGTTGTTAAAGTAAGTAGATAAAATTCTGAGGAAGTACAAGGAACAGATGAAGTGAGTAGGCTGGTGTCAATTTTATACAGCCTCATGTAGAGTAAAACTATCCCTGCACAGCAGATGGGTTGCTGAAGTATATACGCTGTTTTCAGAATGCAGAATATTTTTCTTTAATTGGATGTCTTCTTGAGCCTTGTGTTTTCAGAGTATCTTGCCACCTTTCATCAAGTGATGAGCTGTCTCCCATTTACAGTAAAACACCAACATATATTTAAGCCTGTGCTATGGTGTTCTCTTACATCTGATGATAAAACTGGAATCTTCTTTTGGGCCTGGAGGAGCAAATTGCTACAGAGTATCATGGACATCTAAACTTCTTCAATATGCCATGCTGCAAAAAGCTGCTTAGAGAATGAAGCTCTGGAGTTCAACCTATAGAAGAAAGGGAGTAACCTTTTCAGCTGCCCCATTTAATTTGCTGCTGTTACAATCAGCTGCTGAGATCGTGTTGCAGTTGGAGGAGCTTATGATGATATTCCATAGCCTGTTCACCTTTGAGGAGCTTAATTCTTCCCGTAGCACTTGCTTCTTTTTATGCTAGTTGGACAGGCATGTGCTTTACTTTTGAGGAGATTTTGAGACAGGATAAGTTAATTTATATAACTAATGGCAGAAACAAATGTTTTTGTTTTACAGTTTGTGTATATTTTGAACAACTTCAAAACTTTCAATAACTTAAAAT
>NW_011188396.1:0-694 GCF_000146605.3 Meleagris gallopavo | reverse complement strand
AAAGTCTAGCATAGCTGTTAATTTCCCTTACAATATTTGTGGAGGTAAGAACACTTAATGCTATATTTCTAAGATGAAAGAAGTGCATATTCAGAGTTCCTAAGCAGTTAGTTAACTGAGACAGCATCCACAATTCCTATCCTTTCTTACAGCACTTAAAATGCCACATTCTACTAGGCTACAGGGAAAAAACTACCAATCAACCCCCAGCTGACCTTACCCTCCTATGTACTGATACTGTTTGGCCATACTGCTACTCTACTGTGACTCTTCAAGAGAAAAATTAAAACACAAAAACAAACCAATAAGATGATCTTAAATACAATAACTTATTAACAAGTGGTTTATTTAGAGCCGGTATCTTTTGAGAAGTTTTGAAAACATTTCTTTAAAAGAAATGACGAAAATCTTCGGGGAAAGAACAGGCACAGTACAGGATTTCTCTTCATACACACACTGCAGGATTTTCAAAGCTAGTTCATGATCCGCATTATACAGCTTCCGACACTGAAGTTCTTGAAGAACTGAAGGGATGTTAATATAAGCACAAAATTTAACTAGGAATAAAGCTAAAATTTCAGATATAGAGAAAAAATGAAGCCATACATCAGCTAAAATTTTAAGTTGTTTATTTCTGTGTACAATTAACTGAAACAACTACTGATTCTATTCTAGCAATGTGAGAAAGAAACGA
>NW_011188395.1:0-949 GCF_000146605.3 Meleagris gallopavo | reverse complement strand
CTTGAGATGTGTCACTGAAGCACTTCAGCAGCTACATCTCCTAGGGCATTTCCTCCAGGACACAAGTTAGTGCAAAAAGAGGTGCATAGCTTTTGCCCCATCCCAATCTGCATGCCCATGGGAATGCCCATTGCTCTGAGGTGCTGCAGTGCTTGGAGCCAGGGATTGGTGACCTTCCAGGAGCAACCCTCAGCTATATTCCCATGGTTACACATTGCCTCTTCTTCTGCAAGAGGATTTTAAAGGGCAGGGGCATTCATTGTAATTTCTGCTTTACAGTCCCTCTGGTTTTAAGGCATGTTATGTAAAGATGACTTAACATTGTAGCTGGATCAATTGAATACCAAATCTGAACCTAAAAAGTCAAATCTGAACCTAAAAAATTAAACTCACACTCTTCTATTCTGCAGGAGACAGGGAATGTATACTACAAGGAATAAAATCTATGTTTATATTGTAAATCCTGCATGTCTTTTCCTGATGATTTACTCCTTTCTAAATTGCACATCTTGACCTTAAATAAACAAGAGAAACAGTAGCCCTCATTTCCCTATTTTGGAGAAAAAACTTCAGAAATCTTGCTCAAGTACCTCATACATTTACAAATGCTAGCACTTTGTCACCTGTGAATACACCATGTTAGTGAACTCTTTCTGAAGATGTACACATAGGGAAATGTCTTTTGAAAGGGAAAGGAAGTCCTTTGTTTTTACATGTTTTGACACTGTGAAATGGAGACGAGTGAAACAGTCTTAAAATCCTCAGTGTAGCTCTAATGGAGCCTCTTCTGGTTCCACTGCACTAGTCTCAGGGGTGAAAAGAAAGCTCAGTTAAAAATATGCATTTCCGTTATGTCAAGATGAGAAACTATTGATCTGTATTTGTATTCTCCATGAGAAATAAATTGATCCCTTCAAATGTGAAAAGAACCTCTCATTGCAGTCCTGTG
>NW_011188394.1:0-502 GCF_000146605.3 Meleagris gallopavo | reverse complement strand
ACAGAACAAGGATCTATACGAATCTAGAAATTTGAGGATATGGAATTGTCTGCTGAAGCTGTGATAATCACAGTTTGCAGGAAAGATCAAAATTTACATGGTGGATTTTAACTTCTGGACAGATATAACTAAGCACCATAGAACTGATGTAAGACCCCTGGAAGTTTTTTGTTGGTTCTTTCGTTGTTTGAAAAGACAAAGGAAAATAAATAGTGCTATTCAGCTCTTTGTGGAGGAGTTCTCATCACTGTTGCATCTGAGAGGTGAACAAACAAGTCTAGAGAAGCAAGAGCTTCATGTGGAAAAAGCAGTTTTAAGCCTTGAGTGAATGAGAACTCTTTTCAGTGATAAAATGCTGAGTGGCTGGAAGACTAACTGGACACGTGGGAGTCTAAATATGGGTCTCTGTGCTATTTTGGGGATCCTGCCTACTTTCCTCTGGATTTTATTTACCCCAGTATTTTTTCCCTGTGCTACAAGTGCAGAAGAGGTTGTTGAGTTT
>NW_011188393.1:0-609 GCF_000146605.3 Meleagris gallopavo | reverse complement strand
CCTTTCCTAAATTGAACAACTCAAAAACTGGGGCTTTTATGTACTGAGAAGGTGATGAATTTCCTAGCTGGAGGATGGAAAGGTACCACAATAGCTTCTTGTGTCTTCTGCCTCTGTGGTAACTCTTAAAGCACTTATACTAGGAACTTAATGTAATGTTCCTAGTAATGAAGTAAACAGGTATATCATTATTATCCCCCTGTAGGCTGACTGTGCGATGGCTGGGATTATTCAGCATCTCCACTAGACAGTTCAAAATTGTTTGATAATTATTCTAAGGAAGAGAGTGTATTGCATTCTGTACCTGATCAATACTACTTTGGCACCTCATGTTCTATTTTGCCTTTTTGAAATACTTTGACTTCACTTTTCTTCATGCCCAGGATTGGGATTGAATAAATTCAGTGCCTTTCAAGAGAATTATCACAATGTATAAAACCAAAACGTTGTGATGGGGACTAGGGGAAGTGCTCTACAAAGTACTTTCTCTGGTTTAAGCACTGCTCCTCAGGAGGAGGAGGTTAATTGAATCCATAGTTGGAACTTTGTTCTTGGTGTTTGAGATTATGAGTTATTTACCCTCACGGGGCTTTGCTGGCATCCTGTTGA
>NW_011188392.1:0-446 GCF_000146605.3 Meleagris gallopavo | reverse complement strand
TGGGACTGGGCAGGTTGGAACTGCCGTAGTCATGGTGACTGGGTGCTGAGTGGGGTCGTCAGTCTGCGTCCTTCTTTTCAGAGCTCAGTAATTGCTTAGAGGTTGCTTTGTGCCCTGCAGAAGCAAAGGGGAAGGGGCTGTGGGTGCTGTGCTCGAGCTGTTGAGGCAGTGAAGCAACCAGGAGGTGCGAGAAGGCTGGCGCAGGGTGTGCAGTGCCTGCAGGAGCCATGGTGCTGGTTCTGTTTGAGGTCACAGACTGCCTCCAACAGACAGGGGCTGCAGCAACTGTCACACACACTGAATCTGGAAGCAGGACTGCTGGCACCATGCAGGGCCGCAGGGCAGACATGAACCAGCAGATCCAGGAGCTGCGCAACATCATTGCCTTGCAAGGTGCTGCTCTTACAGCATTGCAGGGACAGCCCATGCAAAGCTGAATCTGTGGG
>NW_011188391.1:0-305 GCF_000146605.3 Meleagris gallopavo | reverse complement strand
CAGAAGTGTGCTTTGTCCCTAGTAGATGTGTGGGGAGGTTAGTCCGATTTCCTAAGGGAAAGAACTTCAGTATTGCCTGCTCATCTATTTGCCAAGCCATCCACCCTAACTACTGGCCCATTTCAGCCTAATTTGAATAGATAATTTCTCACAAACTTTGTGCAAACTGGCAGATGGTTTAGGGAGGAGAGATTGGAGTTTTGATCCACGCTGAGGAAAGAGCAGGTGAAATTCAGCCAAAATTCATTCTGTTAGTTTGCAGCAACCCTGCCAGTTGCCATCACCCATGTTCTGGCTGGTCAGGA
>NW_011188390.1:0-556 GCF_000146605.3 Meleagris gallopavo | reverse complement strand
GAAAGATGAAAGCACTGCCAACATTATGCCACGCAGTTGTTCCCTGGAGTCCAGTGTTAGCCAGGTTGTGAATTCAGAGGACTTGGAGCCAAGGCAAGAATAAACCCAAATACAGAAAAAGGTTTCTGTTACATCATCACATTTCATCATTGTCTCCTTAGGGAATGTGGACACCGCAAGAGATCACTGGCAGCTTCATTATTCAAAAACAATATATTCTCCCCAGCTATTTTTTTTTTTAAGAGAAAACTAATTTTCTGTTATGTTAACCAGGGCTAATTTTTGGCTGTACCAAACAGTTTATCCAAGCCTGACAGCTTAGGCAAAGCTATTGCTATTGTGATGGATGTGACAACCTCTTCCATTCCAGGCTAGTCTTTGTGATTGTCTCAGACAATTGAGAGCCAAATTCTGCACACGGTTTCAGAAAGTTATACACCACATTGTAGCGTAAACTGGCCCTATACACAAATACTATTTTGATAAGAACAAGTTGACTTACCAGGCAGCATAGAATGTAAAGAAACACACATCTTCCAGTACCTAAATGGCTAGA
>NW_011188389.1:0-1422 GCF_000146605.3 Meleagris gallopavo | reverse complement strand
TTAAGTGTTCGACCACTGGTACTGCTTAGTGTTCTTTCCTGTCGGTAGTTTTACTGCCATATTTAACAAACACCTCTTCTTCGCTAACTTAGGCACAAGATTAATGCAAAGCTGTATTCATATCATACTATTCAAAAGTCTTAAATTGGTTTGCATTGCAGAAGCAGAGCCCATTTTTATTTCTACTTTCCTTTAAAAATTATCTAGCCCATAGCCTCCGTCTGGATATTGGTCATGTAGATGACTAGATATTTGCTATCAAGCCATCTTTGTTTCATATATAAGTTTTTCATTGTGTTTAATGATTTCCTTAAATAACTCCTTCTCAAAGCCTGAGAAATCCTCAGAAAGGCAATGATGAAAATCTATACATGTGTATATAAATATATAGATACATTCTAATACATAATCTGTATTTCTATATTGTTACATGATATTTTATGTATATATAATTTTTAAAAAAACAAAAACTGCATTTCCATTTATTCTTTCCATTCTTTCTCAGGATGAAAAGAAGGAAACAATCTTTCATGCCAGATTATTTACATATGTTAACATACTGCTGGAAATTATTTAGATACCATGGTGACAGCTGAAGTAACAATACTTGTAGTAAAATTAATAAATTTGCAGAAAGAACCTGATTTTTCTCTCTGTTGCTATCTTGGCACATACTATTCTTAGTTATTTCTCAAACTGATGGAAAGCTTATAGAATGTGTTAAATGGATGCCAAGGGAATCTCCTTTTACCCACTGAACAAGTGCAAAAATTACTGAGAAATTCCCTTCCCCCAGGGTTCTAACTCTGATCTAGGTGGGCCTCCTTTAGGATTCAAGTTGACTTCATCTCAATCATTCTAGTCCTCTTGAGGCTGCTCTTAAGGCAGCTAATTTGGAGGCAGCATGTCTAAAAACCCAGGTTAACCTACAGATCATGCAAGTACTTCCCATGCTAATCTTGTTACAGACATGATTTTATGTTAATTGTAATAATAAAAGTGTAGAGGAAGAATCAGTCTCTTGGGTACCACTGCAGCACAAAGAGTGCTTCTCACTTTCAGAGTTTTGTTTTTGCCAGAGGAAGAGGCCCTTACATGCTCCAGAGCTCCCAATCCTGCCTGTCACAGCCAGCTCTTTATAATTGTCACCGCTCATTTAAGCATTCAGATCATTCATGGCCTGCTAGGCTCTACACTCACCAGTGCACAGATGACAGGCACCTGTCTGTGTCACCAGTTTCAAGAGCACTGATCTCTTGGCAGCAGCAGAAGTTCAATAACCAGTCCACAACAAAACATTCAGAAATGAAGCATCAGAGGCATTGACAAATGGCAGCAATGCTCTTGACAGTTGGCCACAGGGTCACACACCCAAGCAAAGCTTTCCTGTAAGCAAGCTACAGAAGTCTACTACAGCCAGGG
>NW_011188388.1:0-485 GCF_000146605.3 Meleagris gallopavo | reverse complement strand
AGCAGTAGCTATAAAGCAGTGTTCTGACACAAATTATTCTGTTTCTCATGCCTTTATCTTTCTTCTGAACATTATCTTCTCAGATAGATATTTCATAGGGAAGGAGTCTTTGTTAACTTGTTGGGTCAGATCTAGAGCTGCTAATCCAATTTCTGACTTAGAGTGTATTCCAGTTTCCTTAAGTTTCTTCCCACGCATGAAACCCTATAGCCAATATCTCTGCAGAGGTTAGCATTTTTTCACAGCATGTAGATTTGACAAGACTAAATGCATTACTAAGGTAATTTAGTTGTTACTGCACACAATTACATAGGCTAGTCATCCCAGCAGAATGCTCTGACTCAGTGAACAGACAAGAACTACTGCAGAATCCAGTTCTATCCCCTGAAGCCATCTTTATCAGAGAGATCTCAGAGAGATCACCATACTTGAACATGAAAGCCATATTAATCGTGTGCAGCTTACCACGATATAACAGCCAAACT
>NW_011188387.1:0-453 GCF_000146605.3 Meleagris gallopavo | reverse complement strand
CATTTTCCCATGAAAGAATAGGAAATCTGAAAATAAAACTAATTTGAAATCTCACTTGCTGAGAAAACTGTTATAATTGGATGGATCAGCTGCTTGTTATTAACAAAACTATTTAAACGAAAGCAAAAAAAAAAAAAAAATTTTTACTAAGGTTGCTGGAATAAAGTGCCAAGAAGAGAAAATGAACGATAGGATTTTTTTCTTTCTCATTTCTACAGATCTCTAAATGAACAAACTATCAGATTATACTCTGTTGGACTTTTTAATGAGTTTTACTGTAACTGAGAATACACATACATTTTTTAGTATCCTTACTGAATGCAGAAATTTGATATAATATCTTATATAAATCACATATAGGCAATAAAACATAAAATTTTTACCTTGAAAACTTAATATTAAAAAGATTGAACGGAGAGGATTATGTCTCATGTAAGTGTGCAGGCTTCTGTG
>NW_011188386.1:0-318 GCF_000146605.3 Meleagris gallopavo | reverse complement strand
TTCTTACTGAAGTGCAGGTGACCTCTATCCACTGCTCCCCCATCATGTAAAAGATTCACCATTTCATTATAAAAGTTTATCTGATTGGTCAAGCATTACTTCCTGTTGGTGAATCCACACTGACTATTCCTTTTAATGGTTTCCAGGATTAACCTTCCCATAATTTCAAGGCATCTAGTTAAATTCTTGAAATAGGTGTGGCACTTGCTTTTGTCAGTGAGCCACCTTCGCCCAGCTTCCTTCATTGATCAAAAATATTTCAGACTAAAGAAAGATGATACCAATTATATTTGCTATGTTTCTATGTCTCTATGCACA
>NW_011188385.1:0-656 GCF_000146605.3 Meleagris gallopavo | reverse complement strand
GGGAAGAACAAACATGATGGAAGAGGGCTGCAAGCACGGATCTGGCTGTGATGCTGCAAGGAGAACACAAGCAAAGCAAGGAGTTCCCAAGTGTATGGGTGTGAGGTGTGTGCCACCAGCCCCACTTAGCAGAGATGGACCTGGGAGAGCCATCTGCCTCTGTGGGGAGCAGCAACAGGGCTGACACCAGTCATACTGCTGGTTGGAGTTTGGGAATTGCACCTCATCCCCTCCCCAGGAGCCTGTGGCAGTGTGGCACTGACTTGGGCTGCGCACATGTGGGCAGACAGCCGACAGAATTCAGTCCGAAAGATCAGATATTAGCTAATGAGCTAATTAGTTTCTTATCAGCAGCTAATGGCCAGGAACTTTGCTGGCATCTGTCACCATGGCTGGCGGGTGGGGCAGATGCTGAGGATGTGGGACCAAAGCAGAGCTACCAACACGGCATCCTAGAGCTGCCCCACGCTGTGGGTCCCTCTGCTTTTGTTTTTGTGCTCTGCGCCGGTGCCTTTGAAGATGGGCGCGCCATCAATTATTTAGTGCAATAAATAAAGCTCTTGACCTTTCCTTGAGCTTGCCCCAAGACGCTCCTGCTCCTACACTGGGGCTGCTCGCTGGTGTCATTACTTAGGCTGTGCCGTTTCTCATCGTGC
>NW_011188384.1:0-479 GCF_000146605.3 Meleagris gallopavo | reverse complement strand
AGGGAACAGCTTGAAAAGAGTTTTCAAACACCTTTAAAAGATCCTTTCTAGGGGATGAAATTAAAGATTTTAAGTTTATCTGAAGAGGAGTTTTCCTCCACCAGGAGAAAAATCTCTGGGCATGCAGCTTGCCTGGGCTCGGGTCTGTGCTGGAGTGGAACATCTGTATGTTGTCAGTGTCAGGGTCTGCTCTGATGTGCTCTGCTCCTCTTCCTCTTCTTCTCTTCTTCCTCTTCTTTCCCTTTGTTCTCTTCTTCTTCCTCTTCTTTTTAGTCTTCTTCCTTCCTCCTTTTCTCCTTCCTCTCCTTACTCCTTTTCTCTTCTTCCTCTTCCTTTTTTCTTCTCTTCTTCCTCTTCCTTTTTTCTTCTCTTCTTCCTCTTCCTTTTTCTTCTCTTCTTCCTTTTCCTTTTTCTTCTCTTCTTCCTCTATTTTTCTCTTCCTCTTCATTTTCTCCATTTTCTTCTTCCTCTTCTTCTTC
>NW_011188383.1:0-1234 GCF_000146605.3 Meleagris gallopavo | reverse complement strand
ATGGTGTACAATTGTAACAGTAATGTTGAATTGAAGTTTTACAATTGAGAGTGAACAATATGGCTTAAATATTAATAATTCCTCTTTAGTGATTCTTCTCATTGTATGCACATGTGGGCAATAATAGCCTTTGAATTGACTCTTGGTGGAGAAAATCATTAAATCAGATCTGTTGTTGTTTTATTAAAGATATTTAATAAATATCAGATTACCTCACACCTGATGTTAATGTTTCTGAGGTAGTTTGGGGCTGGTTTAGTTCTTAGTCTATCATTTTCAGACAGCCCAGGGCTAGCAGGCCTGAAATCAGCCTAGGAGCTGCTTTTATTGCCAGCCTTTCTTTTTGTATAAAAGCAGGTTAAGGGCTCTTGAAGAGAGAGAAATAATTTTAGTTGAATAATAAAATTCATGAAAATATGTACATACTCCTAGAGACAGCAGTTTCATGAAAATTTAGATGTAACGACAGACAAAAGTTAACAAAATAAGTGCCATATGTTCTTAAGAGAAGTAACATAAAAAATTGATTCACTATTAACAGAAAATGTCAGTTTCAGTTTCAAATCTATCAGTTTTCAGAAATCAGTTCATCTGCTTAGATAACTCAAAGCACCTGAACAGGATCTCAAATCCTGTTTCTCAATAACAGGTACAGAATGAATAGAGTTATATACTCAATATGGAGTATGAATAAAAGTAGATCAGAAGCCTTGTTTTTAAAACTTATGGTCTTATATTAGCGCACAAGGATTTAAATTAAAATACAATCTCTAAAGAGGATTATTACCCCAGTGTTCCTACTGTAGATTCTTAAAGGCTACTTATTTCCAGGCTCCTAGTTTTATTCAAGATAAGAGAGCAACTTGATAAATACCAATTTCAGCTGCCATCTCATCTTTTGCATCACCAGCTATTTTAATATAACTTTAGACAACTATTTTTGATCTTATCATGTGATTATTACTATTGGTAGCCTGAATCTACACCTCCCAGAGTGGTCCCTTATCATACACAAAAGGGGAACTGCAAACTACAAGATAAACAGTGAAGTCAATTTCAGCTCTGTGTGAAGATATTCTACCTCTAGAACGTGGAAAAGATTAGACATAATCTTAGGGCTTGAGTTGTGGCATTACAGTGTAACAGTGCATACACATCTTTCTCTTCCAGAATGTCTCTGAATGTTTTTGTTTGGTTGATTGGTTGTTGGTTCGCTAGTTTATTTAAATCCAAA
>NW_011188382.1:0-551 GCF_000146605.3 Meleagris gallopavo | reverse complement strand
AACACCAGTGTCACAGAATTGGTTTGGAAGAGCAACTTAATGCTGCAAAGTAACTGAAGCATAAGACCAGATTTGTAACTTCTTCCTTTGTGTTTTTTATGCTGATCACTTTGCGGGAGAGAAGTTGACCTTGACTGAGTTCATTTCTAATGTTCAGTTTTCTACCTCCAAATTAGTAAACTTCTAATTTTTTAAACTGCTTTATGTATGTAGGAAGGATTGGGTCCTGGTGACACTACGAGCACTTTCTGTGGAACACCAAATTACATTGCACCAGAAATCCTAAGGGGAGAAGAATATGGTAAGCTGAGACTGAACAATTTGGTGTTATAACTGAGCACAAATCCAAGTTAGAGTCATAGAGTCATTGTTCAAATGCTGTTGTTACTGGATTTCCTCATTTTTGTGCCATTATATATTGAGAAAATTTAAATGCATGTTATACTGTATAAGTTTGCACTAGAAAAACAACCTTTTTAAGTTCAGAAGTCATTCATTTTGGCTAGCTTTAAATCCTACTTTCCCTGAACAATGCAGTGTTACTGTATCAA
>NW_011188381.1:0-455 GCF_000146605.3 Meleagris gallopavo | reverse complement strand
CATTCGGAGCCTGCTGGACCTGTCGCACCATTCCACTTTGTTACTCCAAACTTTTCTGGTTTATCCCATAGCAGATTCAAGAACAAATGCAAATTAGAGACTTTAAAGACTTCATCTAAAAGATATATATATGCCCTCATATCGTAGAGTATAGTAGGAGAAATTCTACTTACAGAAATTCATAATGTTATCAACTCAAGAGGAGATATGGTAAATACCATACTCTATTACTCTCTAATACTCTATTACTACTCTATTAGTAACTTCGCAAAAATCAATGATCTAGAAACATGGAGGGCGAAAGCAGAGAGGAAAATTATACTTTTGAGTTACAGTATACAGCAGCAAATGAAAAATATAGAACTTAGTTTAAAAAGTAGTTAACAATGACATTAACATTTTAAATTGTTGTGTTTTGGGGAGTTGAATTTTGTGAAAATGACTTTCCTCCCTTT
>NW_011188380.1:0-648 GCF_000146605.3 Meleagris gallopavo | reverse complement strand
CTGTTTTGTCCCATCATTTGGATCTGTTAAGGACTTGTCTGCTAAGCATTTCTCTACAGTCACCAGTTCTTCATCCTCTTGTCTGGAACAGGTAACCAGTTCCTCTGAAACCTAATCTAATCTCGTCAGTTACGTCTTGTCATTGAAATATCTTCAGAAATAGGCTGATATACTTAGTGTAAGATGATGTGTCATCGTGACATCATGCCACGTTTGTGCAAGAGATGAATTTTAGTGCTTGGACAGAATCAGATCTTAAATATTTAATTGGCTTATTGGACTGAAGTTTAAGAGACCTGGCAGGTTAGTGTGATGAATTTTGCCAGTTACTATCTATATAATTTTAAAGATGAGCCTGCTGAGTATTAAAGATGAATAAAAAAGGAATAAATACAACTGTTTCAAATTGTAGGAACTTCTAAGTGCCTACTTAAAGAATATATAAGGCTAGTAACGTGCATAGCAACACCTACTAACCTCATTATTTTTTCTCCATATTAATATCCCTTACCTCCAAGAGGCTTTGGAGATCTTTTGGGAGATGAAAAAATGTGAACACGGCTGAACAAAGACAAAAATTAATTACAAGCAGAAGGACATGAGGTAGGGTGCTCTGGTAGGTTCACTTACTGTCTTCTAAATGTGCCA
>NW_011188379.1:0-1265 GCF_000146605.3 Meleagris gallopavo | reverse complement strand
GAGGTTATCCCACCTCCTTTCACTAACTTCAAAAGTCTTGAAGGTCTCTCTGTTCTGCCTTTTGCAGATCTGTTGGGCTCAAAATGCAAGAACCAGGTTGCTCCACAGAAAGTAGCTACTGAATTCTAGGGCAGTTAGGGGAAACACAACCCACAGCATCTTCATGTGGCATTACAAGTTATTAATATCCAGAATCTGAAACTGACAAAATGATTTTTCCTAATTCTTGAGTGCCCATCATCTCTTCCGTAGTTTCTCAGGTTTCCTTAGTTGGACATTGAGACTCCACAGCCATTCATGCACTGATAGATGTGTTTGGAGCCTGTAACAGGGGTGGAGACCCCTTTCTCTCTAAACTGGCTATATTCTGGGGATCACAGAGTGGCAGAACTGCTGCCTTGTTCACGCTCACCCCCTCCATTTTGTAACTGCATTCAGAGTGGTGACAAATGTACATCTGTTTCTACAGAGAGAAGCTGAAAACAGAATCCCCTAGCACAGAGTCTATAGATTTCATATGTAAATGACTGGAATAATTACCCTATATTCTTTAAGGACTACAAGCAAGTATGATTTTTTTTTCCAATGTGTGACCATTGTGTCCAAAACACAAATGTTCTGGATAATGAGTCAATATCTAATTAAGGACATCACCAAACTACACTTATTTCTCAGACTTAGTATCTTCCCACTGGGAATATTCACTAATCTTTCACTGATTAATTACTGTAAAGACTTATGCTTCCGGATAATTATAAGATGTGTGATAATGGATCAGACCTTTAATCCGTTAAATCTAGTATCTTGCTTCTGACTCTGACCAATAGCTAATGCATCTCAGAAAGGTGAATAACTCCACGCTGCAAATACTCTATTGTGGAATGAGGAAGAAGGAGCCCTTCCTCACCTCACTGGGTAATTGCTTTGAAGTATGAGATATAATTACCATTATCTTAGTCCACATAACTATGTGTCATAAAATGATGGGTACTTAGTGTGTGGCAGACTGAAAATAGAAGGATCTGAAATAACCTCTGTTGGGTAATAGAACTGGTGCACATCTAAAAAAAATGTGGTTGGAAATACCAAAACTTTGGAATACTTTACATGGAATCAAATCCCGTGATTGTATCTAACATCTGTTTTTTAACATCAGAAAAAATACAGCTCTGAAAAAGCCATAGCATGTTTTAAGAGTTTAAGATAGTTCAAAATGATTTTCAAGTTTGTAGCCTATAGTGTGACTGGACATTTGCTATAGAGAA
>NW_011188378.1:0-666 GCF_000146605.3 Meleagris gallopavo | reverse complement strand
TGCTAGAAAGTTTCCTTGTATTGTATACGCATATTAGTGGTGTTACTATTCCTTCTTTTTCACTGCCAACAATGTTTACATAAAAGCACAATATTGCATATATCTTTTCAGCAGTTCCTGCATCAGCTGAAGTGATAACTCTGCTTGAAACATCATCATCATTCCCATGGTGAGTAGATTCAAACATGCCAGGGGATTACAGTTTCTGTTAGGAATAAACAGCAAGAGAGCAGAAGACTGCTTAGAAAAAAAGATCGAACTTTTTATTTTATTTTATTTTATTTGTGATGAAGGCCTGTGAAAATCTCAATTAGATATCTTACCAACTGAAGAAAAAACAAGATGCCTTCTCTCCTGCGTGGATCCAACTTTGCCCGTGCTTCCTATTGAGTCACAGTGGTATAAAATGTATAATACTGCAATGTTGTAACCTGGCAATATTGCATCGATAACCTAGATCAAGCTTATGGCCTTGTTGGTGTCAGTGTATAAACATCTCTTACCTCAGTGTATTATTTTCCTATGAAACTGCTCAGTAGATACTCAGTCCTGCTTTTCCTGAGGCCCACCGAGTTCTCTGTTCCTCAGATGCTCAAGTTATTCAGATAGAGGAAGTCCTGCATTCATATGTTTTCAAAAAGCAGTATAATTTGCACATTCTAGTTT
>NW_011188377.1:0-656 GCF_000146605.3 Meleagris gallopavo | reverse complement strand
AGACCCCAAGGATCATGAATGTCCAACCCCCACCACATGCAGGGCCATCAGCCTTGCCATTTAATACTAGATCAGGCTGCCCAGGGCCCCATCCAATCTGGCCTTGAACACTTCCAGGGACAGGGCATCCACAACCTCTCTGGGCAGCCTGTTCCAGCACCTCACCACTCTCTCTGTAAAGAATTTCCCCCTGACATCCAACCTAAATCTCCCCTCCCTCAACTTAAAACCGTTTCCCCTTGTCCTGCAGTTATCGACCCTTTCAAAGAGTTGATTCCCCTCCTGTTTGTAGGCTCCCCTTAGGTACTGAAAGGCTGCAATGAGGTCACCCCACAGCCTTCTTTTCTCCAGGCTGAACAAGCCCAGCTCCCTCAGCCTGTCTTCACAGGGGAGGTGCTCCAGTCCCCTGATCATCTTCGTGGCCTTCCTCTGGACCCTCTCCAACAGCTCCCTGTCCTTCTTGTACTGGGGGCTCCAGACCTGGACGCAGTATTCCAGATGGGGCCTCACAAGAGCAGAGTAGAGGAGGATAATCACCTCCCTGTTCCTGCTGGCCACCCCTCTTTTGATGGAGCCCAGGGATACCATTTGCCTTCCAAGCTGCAAGGGCACATTGCTGGCTCATGTTAAGTTTTTCATCTATCAAGACCTGCAGG
>NW_011188376.1:0-734 GCF_000146605.3 Meleagris gallopavo | reverse complement strand
CAACAGTCACTAGCATTTGCCAGCTTCAGGCACACCTTTGGCATTCTGCTGTTCTGCACTACGCTTTAAGTATCTCAAGATCATGTCTGTGGCATCCAGTCTGCAGAAGAGCTCAACTGCACCTGAATTAACCCTGTAAAAGTTATTGTGAATTTACAATCATATTGATACCCATTCTTTGGAACATTACCTGAAGGAGAGTTTTGGTCTGGGGGAAAGTTGACTTTCATTTACTCATTTCCATAGCGATACAATTCTAGGTGTTAGCCATCATAAATACAATATGCTTTGAAATCCTCCCTAAGGAAAATGTATTATATACCATTTCTGCAAAAAGGAATGGAGGGGATGAAACCTAAAGGTATGTATTCTAACTATATGTCAAAAAACAATGTTTCTTCTACAGACTCAACACTAGCATTGTGTCTCTAGTACAGATAGCTATAAGTTAGGATTTGCATAAGTTAGATTTGTTTGGGTACAAAGAAAAAATGATAAAACATCTCTTTCATAAACATGAGTGTAAAATATTGTCCATCTTCTGGAACTTTTTACGATTCAGAGGGATGCATGGTCAGTATGTTATGAAATGGGAAGTCAGTAGCAAATTCAAGGTGATGAAAGAGGGGATGGGATGTACTTGGAATGAATAAACCATGCTGACTCTATAATGCAAAGGTTAGAAATATTTTGAGTAAGTTAGGTACGCAAATTAAAGCTGCCCTGAGGCAACT
>NW_011188375.1:0-805 GCF_000146605.3 Meleagris gallopavo | reverse complement strand
TTTCGCTCAGCATGAAAGCATTTTAAAATGACTCCAGTGCAGATTGTGGTTCACTCTGTTGTATTTGGTGAGCTTAGTACATCCATGGCAACTGATGAATATTACTGCTGCTATTGCTATAAATAACAAACCTATTTGGCAAAGTCTGAGATGTAAATATTAAATCCCGCACAAAGGCAATTTTCTGTTCCTTCCTTTGCTCCCTTCTGAGTTGGGAACCTATATCCGCCTGTCAGTAGATTATTTCCAAACAGATCTGCAGGTGTCACAATATTACAGAAACCAGCAATTTCTATTGGCACTGTCTTCCAGAGGGATCTCATGGCTGGGGCCAGGTGTTGGGTGATGCCAGAGGCAGCCCCAGCCCCAGCAGAGCTCTCCAGCACCCACTAACACGTGTGCTATTCATGGCTTCGCTTTTACAAAGCTACAGGCTGAGCACCTGCAGTAGCCTATGCACAACCAGGTTGCTATTTTACATGCACAATTAGGCACGGGGCACACAAATGGAGTTAATCCCCTTCCAACAGATGGTAGCAGTGCCTGCGAGCCCCTCTGGAAGTGCTTTGGAGGCAGCAACAGAAGCCGTTCAATGATGGGTTACTCCCAACCCAGACCTCACCCATCAGTCCCCAAAACACAGCTGGCTACACCTTACCCAGGAGCTGCCAAATACCCCAACACAGCAGCCAAAAACCAGTGCAGAAGGCACTTGGATCAGAAGAAAAACAGATCTCCTCTCCTCTGAAAAATCTGCTTGTAGTCCTCTTAGTTAAATCTTGTCTTGTTAGGCAAAACAGCCTGC
>NW_011188374.1:0-444 GCF_000146605.3 Meleagris gallopavo | reverse complement strand
GGCCTTGGGGCCGGCGGAGGGCCCGTGCGTGCTGTGCTGCGGGGAGCTGGAGGTGGTGGCGCTGGGCCGCTGCGATCATCCCATCTGTTACCGCTGCTCGGTGCGGATGCGGGCGCTGTGCGGAGTGCGGTACTGCGCCGTGTGCCGGGAGGAGCTGGGCCAGGTGAGGCCTCGGCGCGGCGCAGCGCCGCGTTCCTCGCGGTCCGAGGAAACGAAAGGCGGGCGGGGCGGCGGGGGTCGCGGCGTCCGGCTCCGCTGTGCGGGTGTTAACGAGGCGGGGTTCCGCCGTCCCGCACTTCTGTCGGATTTTGGTCGCCCCGCGTGCCGCTCAGCGCGTCGCCACGCGGCGGGGATGGGGCCAGGGGTGGGATGTGGGGCTGTGGGGCTGGGGCTGTAGGGTTGGGGTTGGGGCTGTGGAGTTGGGGAAACTTCGCTCAGGGATGT
>NW_011188373.1:0-617 GCF_000146605.3 Meleagris gallopavo | reverse complement strand
GCGACGAAACTGTTATTTCCTCCTGGCAAGAAATCTAAAAGGCATCACTTATTTCTGCTGCAGTAAGTGTAATAAGCTCATGTAGCCTTGTGAGCATTTCTATGATTCTATATTAAGAGCTGATGTATGTCCTGATTACAAAACAATGGAAGCAAATTAATTTTAACATGAAAAAAAAAGGCTTCTGTAAAAGGAATTCCAAAATACCTGCATTCTCTATTAGAAAGGAATGTGACTATTTGAAAGGCACTAAAACAGGTTGCTCAGAGAATCCGTGGATGCCCCATTCCTGGAGATGTTCAAGTAAAGGTCGGATGGGGCCCTGACCAACCTGATGCAGTGGTTGGCATTGCTGCTGTTAGAACTAAGTATATATCATTAAGATTCCTTCTAATCCAAGCCATTCCATGGTTCTACAATTCTGTGAAAAGCAATAGTGCATTAAACACATGAACTGGTGACAAAAATACTTTGGGAGTCCTCACAATACACAGGAAACTTAAATTTCCAGAACAAATCACCTTAACGAGGTCACTTCCTGCTCTGTTTACATGAAGAAAATACAAGTACTGCCGTGAGACATCTTAATAGATTCATACTGGAAATTCAGTGTTGAA
>NW_011188372.1:0-502 GCF_000146605.3 Meleagris gallopavo | reverse complement strand
CCCTCCAAGTACCTGAAAACAGGTGGTTCTGAGTGGAATCCAGTGGATTCTTGAGCGTCTTCCAGGGAGGACACATAGCCTTTCACGCTCTCGAGACAAGGGGATATTCAGAAGCCTCTCCTCAGCCACCTCCCTCTCCAGGAGTTACCAACTTTGTTTGTGCAAGACTGTAAAGTCTCCTCTAACATCAGCTGCCCGGCAGAAGGAGAGAAGTTGGGCAGAGTTCCTGGAGGGCCACGACCCAGGCGCATCGTCCTGCCACCCCCTTAGGCAGCTCCAGCGCAGAGCCTGCACCCAGCACGGTTGTTTGCCTCCTGTGAGGCCGGAGGAGGGAGACCTGCTCACCTTCTGTAGCATTTGTGTACAAGTCAGGAGGAACGCACTGGCCCGTTCACTGGAACACATCTTGGAAACTTCGTCCGTGACGGGAAACTGTCCAGGAAAGACAGAGAGGAACACTGCTGCAGGTCTGGGCACACCTATCTCCCAGAGCAAGACTGCA
>NW_011188371.1:0-582 GCF_000146605.3 Meleagris gallopavo | reverse complement strand
GAGAGACAGGGCTGCAAGCTGGATGACCACATTCAGAGGGCAGCATGAGATGCTTACATGCTAGCAGGGCCATCAGCAAGCGTAGCCATCAGGGATACAGTTGTAACTGTGCCATGAAACAACTTCACCTGCACCTGGAAAATGACTGGGGGCAATCTGCCAACAATGCAAAGCTGAGATACCTGTGCCCCTTTGCACCTCTACAGATCTGCTGCTCTGCTGAATTTGGAAGAACTGCAGCCACCCTGCAGGCTCTTTGCAGGGGTCAAAAGTGGGTCCAGTCCCCCAGAAGAGTCTCAAGAACCATCTGGGTGACGGAACACAGCGTACCCTCACAAGGCCGCGCAGGATCCCAAACTGGGAGGAGCGGCTGACGCAGCAGAAGGCCGTGCAGCCATCCAGAGGGATCCGGGCGGGCTGGAGAAACGGCTTGAGGGGAATCTCCAGGATTGCACCAAGGGGAAGTGCAAAGTCCTGCCCTCGGGGAGGAACGACCCGAGGCACCAGGCGACCTGGAGGAGTGACCAGCTGGAAAGCAGCCCTGCAGAAAAGCCCCTTGGCCGCCAACGCTCTCCAAAGCGC
>NW_011188370.1:0-440 GCF_000146605.3 Meleagris gallopavo | reverse complement strand
GAGGGGTGGGGCTAGGGGCCTACTGCCCTTCTGTTACAGGCATAGATTGATCTAGTTAACTCCATCACAGCTGGTCTATGAAACGTCGTTCCTGTGCCATGACCAATGCAGACAACGCTGGAGTAGAAGCTCCAGGCCACAAGCACACTGAGCACAAGTTCTCACTTGCAAAATGAACATGGAGGCCACCACTGCACAAATGCTGCTTCACATCACCTTTTCTCTCTGGACTCTGCTCCACACCATCAAGTCCACTATCAGTACTCCCAGGAGCCCGCCGGGCCGGCAGCTGGAAGGAGTCGACGTGGGGACAGGAAGCGCATCCCTACACCACTCATCCCAGCAGGGACAGGACAGGGCAGAGGAGCAAGGGAGAGGCAGGCTGAGGACAGGTGGCTGGAGTGGCCATGTGAGGTCACTGTCACTGCAGCACCTGAATG
>NW_011188369.1:0-583 GCF_000146605.3 Meleagris gallopavo | reverse complement strand
GTGAGGCCCCATCTGCAGTGCTGTTTACAGGCCTGGGGCCCCCAGCATAGGGAGGACGTGGAGCTCTTGGAGCGGATCCAGAGGAGGGCACTGAGATGATCAGAGGTTGGAGCAGCTCTCCTGTGAGGAAAGGCTGAGGGAACTGTGATTGTTTAGCTTGGGTAAGAGAAGGCTGCAGGGAGACCTCACTGTGGCCTTCCAGTACTTGAAGGGAGCGTATGAACAGGAGGGGGAATGGCTGTTTATGAGGATGGATAGTGACAGGACAAGGGGGAATGGTATTAAACAGGAGGGGGAACGGCTGTTTATGAGGATGGATAGTGACAGGACAAGGGGGAATGGTATTAAACTGAGACTGGGGAGGTTTAGGTTAGATATTAAAAGGAAGTTTTTCACCCAGAGGGTGGTGATACACTGGAACAGGTTGCCCAAGGAGGTTGTGGATGCCCCATCCTGGGAGGCATTCAAGGCCAGGCTGGATGTGGCTCTGGGCAGCCTGGTTAGGTGATGGGCAACCGTGCCTGAGGCAGGGGGGTTGAAACCAGATGATCATTGTGGTTCTTTTCAAAACGGGCCATTCTAT
>NW_011188368.1:0-566 GCF_000146605.3 Meleagris gallopavo | reverse complement strand
TGGTATTAAACAGGAGGGGGAACGGCTGTTTATGAGGATGGATAGTGACAGGACAAGGGGGGAATGGTATTAAACTGAGACTGGGGAGGTTTAGGTTAGATATTAAAAGGAAGTTTTTCACCCAGAGGGTGGTGATACACTGGAACAGGTTGCCCAAGGAGGTTGTGGATGCCCCATCCTGGGAGGCATTCAAGGCCAGGCTGGATGTGGCTCTGGGCAGCCTGGTTAGGTGATGGGCAACCGTGCCTGAGGCAGGGGGGTTGAAACCAGATGATCATTGTGGTTCTTTTCAAAACGGGCCATTCTATGATTCTATGATAAAACAGGCATGTTACAGAAAAAACTGAGTCATTTATTCAGACAGATGAGAAGACGACCCCTGCTGATATTTGTTCATGACATCATTTTCCTCACTGCATCCTTGAGCTCCTGGTTCCGCATACTGTAGATGAGAGGATTCAGTGTTGGAGGCACCACTGAGTACAGAAATGACACCACCAGGTCCAGGGATGTTGAGGAGATGGAGGAGGGCTTCAGGTAGGCCAGAAAGTCAGTGGTGACAAAGA
>NW_011188367.1:0-473 GCF_000146605.3 Meleagris gallopavo | reverse complement strand
GCTGACACGCCTGAAGGCTGTGCTGCCATTCAGCGAGACCTGGACAGGCTGGAGAGCTGGGCAGTAAAGAAACCGGATGAGGTTCAAACAAAAGCAAGTGTAGGGTCTTACACCTAGGGAGGAATAATTGCATGCACCAATACAGGCGTGGGGGATGAGCTGCTGGAGAGGAGCTCTGCAGAGAGGGACCTGGGCGTCCTGGTGGACGACAGGTTGGCCATGAGCCAGCAGTGTGCCCTCGTGGACCAAAAAGGCCAATGGCATTCTGGGGTGCATTAAGAAGAGCGTGTCCAGCAGGTCGAGGGAGGTGATCCCTCCCCCTCTACTCTCGCCCTGGTAAGGCCTCATCTGGAGTACTGTGTCCAGTTCGTGGGCCTCCCCGGTACAAAAAGATACAGGGATCTCTTGGAAAGAGTCCAGCGGAGGGCCACAAAGATGGTGAAGGGCCTGGAGCATCTCCCCTATGAAGAAAG
>NW_011188366.1:0-966 GCF_000146605.3 Meleagris gallopavo | reverse complement strand
TTGAGTGATGTGAACATCTAACTCGGCTGGGAGGGTAGGATCAAATATACCCAATGCCTGGGCTTGTTTAACTGCCAGTTTCGCCTGTTGAAAAGCGTCCTGTTCTGTTTTCCCCCAATCCCAAAGCTGCCCCTTTTTTGTGAGTCTATACAGTGGTCTTAGCAGCTGCGCTAGGTGAGGTATAAAAGAACGCCAATAACCTAATACACCTAGAAACTCTTGCAGCTGCTTCAATGTTGTAGGGACTGGGAACTCCTGAACCTTATCTATGACAGCACTAGGCAGTACTTTGGTCTTTCCTGACCAAACCACCCCCAGGAATTTTATGGGCAGGCCCAGACCTTGCACCTTTTGGGGATTTATAGCCCATCCCCTCTGTTGTAAATAGGCGGTTAATGAATCCGCTGCCTGTCCTACTGCCTCCAGTGAGTCGGATGTCAGCAGGAGATCATCAATATAGTGATACAAGTTAACAAGATCCGGATTTTTCCAGTCGGCCAGGTCACACGCCACTAGATTATGACAATACGTTGGTGAATGCACGTACCCCTGTGGCAGGACCTGAAAGGTCCACTGCCTGCCTCCCCACGTGAATGCAAATTGATCTTGCGATTCTTCAGTAATTGGGATACTGAAGAACACATTTGCTAAATCTAGGACACAATGATAGGTTTTTATCTCCCTACTCAATGTGTCCATTCGGGAAGCAATATTGGGTACGGCTGCATGAATAGGCGGCGTGACCTTACTTAATTCCCTATAATCTACTGTCATTCTCCATGTGCCATCCGACTTTCGCACTGGCCATATGGGGGAATTATAGGGGCTCTGGGCAGGTCTTATAATGCCCACTTTTTCTAATTCCTGCACCATTTTTGATATTTCGTCCTGCCCACCCGGGAGTCTGTACTGTCTCACATTAGTAATCCGGCACGGTTTCGGCAGGCAAATTGGCCCATGTTTCGC
>NW_011188365.1:0-381 GCF_000146605.3 Meleagris gallopavo | reverse complement strand
CGTTGTATATGCGTGAGAAAGAAGAGAGTGAAAAACACAGGAGCTTTGAGAAATTTCTCCTACACTAGCAATACCCATCTGAAACTCTACTGCACGTTCACAGGGAGGTTTTGTAAATGTCCCTCTCCTGCCTGTAAATCAGCTTCGTTGTGCAAGCCTACCCCTGTGCTCCCCACATGGTGCTTCAGGTATAGGATGGCAGCCTGCAGTGCTGCTTTCCCCCTTGGGTCAGGAGAAACCTCAGTGAAACCAAAGCCAGGGGCCGGCAGCACCTAAGGAGATCGCAGAGCACAGGAAATCTCCAGCTGGTGTTCACAGCTCATGTCCTGAAAGGTTTCTCCTTTTGTTCTGCAGGCGGTGACTGCTGCGGATGGGGCAGTG
>NW_011188364.1:0-478 GCF_000146605.3 Meleagris gallopavo | reverse complement strand
GATCCAGCAGCTCCCAACGCAGGCAAGGCTGATGCAGCTCCACGCCCAGGGTCCAACGAGCAGCGAGGATGAGCGTGTATTCTCAGTCGATGCACACACAGAGCACACATAGAGACGATATTTGAACATGCACAGGCAGCCATGGAAATCGTAGACAGACACGCGGGGTACTCACACAAACACAGGCATTACCAGAAGCCTCATCATGTTCACCTCTGGCTGAGCAGGGTAGAGATCTACTCGTGAGAATATATATATTCTTATATACATGCTGATGTCACTCAAGTCCACTCAGCTGAGTGTCTCCAGTGGCTGGCACCTGGATCTCTCATGCAGCTGGCAGATGGGCACACAGGCCCTCCAGTCCATGATCTGACCCTGGTGCATACATGGGCAAGAACAATGGACAGCCCTCACCCTGGAGAAGAGTTAGCAAGCAACTTAATGAGAAGATAGGACAGACCACACTCATCAGGTG
>NW_011188363.1:0-604 GCF_000146605.3 Meleagris gallopavo | reverse complement strand
AGAAACTCTGATGTGAACATTAACAGCTTGAGTGTACGTATCTCTGGCCATATATTTCCATAAAGAAAGAAGTGAAAGAGCACATTTTTCTTTTTTCACAATGTCTCTGTTTTGATCATTTCTGCATATTTGGTATTTCCTTCAGGTTGAAGTTCTGCATGATTTTGAGGCAGCTAACAGTGCTGAGCTTAATTTAAAACGTGGGGATATTGTATTGGTAATTCCTTCTGAGACCACAGCTGATCAGGTAACAACATGGTTATTTATTTCTGTTGCTAATGTTTCCCTTTGTCTCAGTTTTCTTCTCGCTGTTTATAATTAATTTGAAACGTTGATTCAAAACGTCTTTACTGTTAGAGAACACCAACATTCTTATTTTGTCCTTTCACTTGGTTTAATTTGTGACCAAACAGCACGGTTAACTAAGCTAGAGTCCCAGGTGTGTGCTACCAACAGGATCCAACTTCAGTACATTTTTTCAGGGCACTTTTATGTTACCTTGCAGTGGATTTCATACAGGCTTACATACATACGTAGGCTTAATACAGAAGATGGCTTACAAATTGTGCATCCTGTTGCTGTCATTTTGTTGTAACGCTGGGTC
>NW_011188362.1:0-492 GCF_000146605.3 Meleagris gallopavo | reverse complement strand
TTATTTTGTCCTTTCACTTGGTTTAATTTGTGACCAAACAGCACGGTTAACTAAGCTAGAGTCCCAGGTGTGTGCTACCAACAGGATCCAACTTCAGTACATTTTTTCAGGGCACTTTTATGTTACCTTGCAGTGGATTTCATACAGGCTTACATACATACGTAGGCTTAATACAGAAGATGGCTTACAAATTGTGCATCCTGTTGCTGTCATTTTGTTGTAACGCTGGGTCAGAACTGATTGTATGTTCCCCACATGTTCAGAGTTTTACATGGAGATCTGGGGAAACGTACATTTGCCCCGAGAGAGCACTGAGACCACGCACAAACAGTTCTGTCCTGCAGCTCAATGGCACAGAGGTGTCCCTCATGTTCTGCGTGCCTCTTGGAACCTGAGCCTCACACAGCAGTGCTCTTGAACTGCACCAGCCATCACTTTGATGCAAGAACCCCACAGTTCCATGTCATTTCAGATATTTTATTTTGTTTTAAC
>NW_011188361.1:0-706 GCF_000146605.3 Meleagris gallopavo | reverse complement strand
TTCCACAACCCCCCTCGGGCAGCCTGTTCCAGTGCTCCGTCACCCTCACCGTGAAGAAGTTCTTACGCACATTCGTGTGAAACTTCCTATGCTGCAGCTGATGTCCGTTTCCCCTCGTCCTGTCTCCACGTTCCACTGAAAAGAGACTGGCCTCACCGCTATGGCCGCCACACCTCAGGTATTTATAAACTATTTATAAACCTGGATCAGGTCCCCTCTCAGTCGTCTCTTCTCAAGGCTAAACAGACCCAGTTCACTTAGCCTTTCTTCATAGCGGAGATGCTCCAGGCCCTTCACCATCTTTGTGGCCCTCCGCTGGACTCTTTCCAAGAGATCCCTGTCTTTTTTGTACTGGGGAGCCCAGAACTGGACACAGTACTCCAGATGAGGCCTTACCAGGGCAGAGTAGAGGGGGAGGATCACCTCCCTCGACCTGCTGGACACGCTCTTCTTAATGCACCCCAGAATGCCATTGGCCTTTTTGGCCACGAGGGCACACTGCTGGCTCATGGCCAACCTGTCGTCCACCAGGACGCCCAGGTCCCTCTCTGCAGAGCTCCTCTCCACCAGCTCATCCCCCAGCCTGTATTGGTGCATGCAATTATTCCTCCCTAGGTGTAAGACCCTACACTTGCTTTTGTTGAACCTCATCCGGCTTCTTACTGCCCAGCTCTCCAGCCTGTCCAGGCCTCGCTGAATGGCAGCA
>NW_011188360.1:0-573 GCF_000146605.3 Meleagris gallopavo | reverse complement strand
AAGAGCAGCCATCTACTGGCTCATTCTAGCTTTACTACAATGAAATTTGCTTCGGGAGATGTCCGTCAGTGCAGAGAGGCACTTGAAAGGTATTGTTTTATCTTTACTGCGTTTAAAAACCAACCAAACAGAAACAATCCGGAACAGAATCTTTTTTCTGAGTCACAGAACACCTAGCAGGCATCAGTTTCCCTGAGTAATCAGTTTGTGGACAGGAGAGGAGTTTCTCTGCACTGACCACAAAGGAAGGTTCTTAGCAGGCTTGAAGCCCAAGCTGTGTATTTGTCCGAGCTACAAGCCTTGGAGAAGACCTGGTGATATCCTGGGTCAGTTGCCTTTGTCTCTTCAGTAAGAGAACGTTGTTCTATACTTCAGCTGCCAATTCAGATTTCACAGCCATCTGTGGACCAGTTTTGTCCTGGTCGACTTAACACAACCCGCAGCCATGTGATGAAGAATTGTAGATATAAATGGGAAGCAGAGGGCCACCCCCGGTGAGAACATTCCCCTTCAGGGAAAACTGGTAGGGCCAGCTAAGCCAACTGACTTCAGGCTGTATCACCTGTGGCACGG
>NW_011188359.1:0-901 GCF_000146605.3 Meleagris gallopavo | reverse complement strand
GCAAGGGTGAGCATAGACCCATGAAAACATGGGACAGCAAGCAATGCATACATCTGGCAATTACATTTTGGCTACTGCTGACTTCTGTTCTTCACAACAGAAGCACCTGGAAAGATAGAGCCATGGGGGTGACCGTGATTGCTAGGCTGATTGCCCTCTGTGCCAGCATGTTTCTTTCTCATCCGGTATCTCTTGGCGGAGATTTCAAATGCTGTCATTATTCCATGCCTGCAAGACGTGGTGGAAGTTAAGGCATGGATCTGAAAGCCACCCCAGAACTTCTGGGTCGGTAATGCTGTTGGATTGCTTGTAAACATTCTGCTGTGAGGGTTTTTCTTTGTTTGTTTGTTTGTTTGTTTTTGAGTATTCCTGTGTGATCTAAAGCTCAATACAGGGCGGTGGCTACCAAAGCTGGATCAGTGGGAGAGCTTGGACCCGGCCCTCTATTTGCTTAGCCAGCCACTTCTAGTGCAAGCAGCTCTGTGGTGTGCTCTAACCCCTCACTCAACGCAGTTACCAGAGCCTGAAGCCTAACCAATGGCAGGTTTATTCATCTTCTTTGTGAAGGGGTTTGAGCAAGTTCTTGACCAAGTCTTGCCAGGACTTGAAGTTTAATCCCACCCACACCCTGCTACTCAAACTGCTCAAGAGGTTTTCTTCAACGGCATTTATTGCACCAAAAGGTGGCTGTCCTGACACATTCTCTGGGGAGGATTCCCCTTAGACATCCCCCTTCAGCCAGCTGTTGCTGGCCACCTGCTCCACGCTGGGCCGGGAGCATGGTAAGAACTGCAGCAGCTGGACAATGAGGGCCTGGCAGGGCTCTGGCAGCACGGACACCCCCTCAGGTGCAGGACCCCATCCTTCTGATGCTGGATCATGTTGCAGAGGCAGCCGTGGA
>NW_011188358.1:0-1350 GCF_000146605.3 Meleagris gallopavo | reverse complement strand
ATGAGCACGATGTTGGGATGATCGAGCTCACGCAGGATGGAGAGCTCCCGGGGCAGAAACTTCTGCACGAATTCTGGGGAGGCCCTTCGCTTGTCCACCCTCTTGATAGCTAGGGGGACCGTGTAGTTGGTGGAGGTGGCCGCCCTCACCATGGAGAACGTACCCTCTCCTAAGGTCTCACCCAGCGTGAAGCCCAGCTTGTGGAGTAGCTTCTTGTCTGCATCAGAGTTTGGCATTTTAGCTGGTCCGGATGGGATAAAAGTGTGTCCGCAGTCAGCCTTCACAAACCTGCAGTGGTTCCACGGGTGCCTGTGGGGCTGAGGGTCCACCCAGGCATCGTGATGAAGTGTGGCAGTGTCTCACTGTGACTGTGATGTCAACGTGATCCGACGGGTCTGCACTGTTCTTGGGTGTCCCAGCTTGTCATGGACACACACTGGGAGAACTTCCAGCTCTGGATATTTTCATTTTTTTTACCTGTTTCTGCTCTTGATTGTCAGAACAGGGATTGTCTGACAATAAGAGTTTAGATGTGAGTGTTCTGGAGCAAATAATCACTTTGGAGACCCACAGCTATTCTCTGCAGGATATTGATTGTATTAAAATCAGAACTACACAAAATGGCACCAGAGGGTGATTTGTACCACCACTAATTACAGGCCACCTTGGCCTGATGTCAGTATTTAGTTTTTGATGATGACAGTGCAGGAAATGGTTTTTCAAGGTGGGCTTTCCAGCTTGGTGTGGTGTGGATGGGGAGCCTGGTCTTTCAGGAGAAACAGCGTTGGGAACTTCTTTGAGTTACACTCCCCTGGTTTTAAGCAAAAATGATAAAAATGATAACTGCGAGGCGTTCTCTTGTTGCAAGCTGGAGTTCACCAGGAGTGGATTCAGAAGAAAGGAGCAGGAGGCAGAGAGCAGGAGGGGAGAGGACGCGCGGGCAGTGCCTGAGGGCTGTGCAGTCGGGCAACAGCAGTGACTTGCTTGAAAGAGGCCCCTCTGCTCAGCTTCTGCTCACAAAACACACCAAAGCCTTGGTGAGGCTGCATTTGTAGTACTTTACTGTGCTTCCACCCAGCAGTTTAAGAAGATGTCCTTTGCCTGCTTTTGGCACAAATGCTCTGCTGCTAATGGCAGAGGGCATTTCCAGGTCTGTAGGGGAGCTAAACTACACGCCGATGGTTGCCAGGAACTCCACTATTTATGGCTGTGTATTTCCTCGGTGGGAAGACAGCAGCTAATCTGTGGGTGCCCAGCCTTTTGGCTTGGCCGGGCTGCTCCCAGTGAAGAGGGGCTGCCTCGGTTTCCCACGGCTTGATGGCCATCTCAGCAGTTCTCAGGGAGCTCTCA
>NW_011188357.1:0-613 GCF_000146605.3 Meleagris gallopavo | reverse complement strand
AGTTCAACACATTTCAAAACTGTCAATGTTTTCTTTTCGGTAGCGACTAATAAAATCAGACAGGGCCTTTCCTGAGTAGTATATAAAATGTACATCTCATATCTTTGTTTATACTAGGCTAAACATATTTTTTTCCTAATAACCTGCTTTGGAAGTACACGCAAGCACTGCTATGTTTGCACTCCTACGTATGTATTCCCACATTCCCGTGGCTCTGGTGGGGGCAAAAACATCCATGTTTTAGATAAGGCCAAAAAATATTGAAATATTTAAGTCTTCTCCTAAATAGTAACATGTGGCTAGCATTTATTCTGCCACATGTTACTATTTAGGAGAAGACTTAAATATTTCAATATTTTTTGGCCTTATCTAAAACATGGATGTTTTTGCCCCCACCAGAGCCACGGGAATGTGGGAATACATACGTAGGAGTGCAAACATAGCAGTGCTTGCGTGTACTTCCAAAGCAGGTTATTAGGAAAAAAATATGTTTAGCCTAGTATAAACAAAGATATGAGATGTACATTTTATATACTACTCAGGAAAGGCCCTGTCTGATTTTATTAGTCGCTACCGAAAAGAAAACATTGACAGTTTTGAAATGTGTTGAACT
>NW_011188356.1:0-5076 GCF_000146605.3 Meleagris gallopavo | reverse complement strand
CCCCCTCCATGGGCTGGTTGACCCCCACCAGATCAGGCTGCCCAGGGTTATTTGCAAGCACTATCTCACATTTGTATCCTCTGGGATACATTTCATCTACTGTTTTTTTATGTGGCAATAGTTGCAATGGCCCGTTGGAATATGGATCAGCACCATGTTAGGGCATTACTGTGTCTCTAAGCATGGAAAAGTGAATTTGGGCTGACAACAGCAATGAGAAAGCTGAGGAAGGACTCAAGCCTTCAGTGGGGTGAGCGAGACAGAGGGAGCGAAGAAAGAATGACTTCTATAGGAGTGTAGTGTTGAGACAGCTGGCAGCTGGAAGGTCTGCAGGGATGACAGCATGTAACCGTACACGAACTACAATCAGCTCTCAGTTATCAAGGATAATGGGGAGGGAAGAGAAAGCAAAGAGTGACTGGGAGAGAATGAGCCAGATAAAGAAAAAACTGCAAATAATATAAAACAGATGTAAATTAAACTACAGAAAAGATAGTCTGAGCATTCATCTCTGCAAAACTGGTCAGAAGAAGTCTGCAAAGGGCTTCAGGCAGCGATGGGAAGAGGCGAGCCTGGTGCCTGCAGTGTACTGCTGGGACGTGCGCTCCGTCACGCTGTGTGGGAAACAGATCCTGACGGAAAGTGGCACCGCAGCTAATCCACCCACAGGCCCCAGAGACCCAGGCGTGCTGATTTCTCCTGCCCTCTGTATGCTCCTGCCAGGCAGAGGGTAGGCATGGCTCCTTATGGAGAGGCTGCAGCCACCAAAAGAACTTTCTGTGCCTAGACGCTTTTGCACAGCTGCTTTCAATCACAGCGTACACAGAGCTCTCCCAGCAGGTTTCAGAAGCCAGGACATGGCTGTGAGCAGTAGGAGGGGGAAGCAGGCCAGCTTTCTAGTTTGCCACTCCTTCTCAAAGCACTGGGTGCCAGCTTTTCAAATGATCTCCATTTCCATGCCAGCCCCGCAGAGGACCTAAGCATGTCACATGTGAACTGGGTGCAGAGCTTTAGAAAAATCTAGCTTTGGTGCACAGCAGTCCAGCGAAATAAGCACAGGATGAGGAAGATTCATGAATGTGTCACTTTTCCAGGGCACAGTTTCCCTTCTAAAAAGCTCTGAAGCAATATTTGTGCTGAGTTGTGTAAGCATGCAGGGTTATTACTTCGACCATCATGACTGTCAGCTCAGGAGGAGTGGGACAAAAGGCCTGGAAGGCTCTGCAGCTCATGGTGCTGAGAGAGAGCCACCAGATCACGAGTCGTCTGGGACATGACTTCTAGGTGAATGGAGTAAATGAGCTTCCAAATTTTTGGAAACACCCAAACATTGAAAAATCTTCTCCAGGACATTTCAGATGGGTGCCTTAATCTTGCAGAAGTTTTATAGAACAGGCAAAGTGAGAGGAAAATATTCAAAGTCCTGTGGTCAATAAGCAGGGTGCTTTGAACTGTGTAATTGAGCTGGACACATCATAAATTTGGGGATTAACTAGCAACTCTCTAAGTACAATGTTGGAACCCTTGTTACCATTCCCTATTAAAAGCATATGCTAGTGAGTAATATAAAAGTATTCATCACTACAGCTCTCCTATAAAAACAAGTGGCAGTAATCTATCAGTGTCTAGGTGGCCAGAAGAGCTTCAGTGCAGGGAAAAAGGCCAGATAAGCTAAGGAGTACCATGTAGAACATTCTATACTAGAAAAAGCATTCTTAGAACAATACGGATCAGCTGAATTTCTCCGGAAGAGGAAGATACTGTTGACAGAAACAAAAGTAAATGTCCTTTGGGGTAACCAAATGTTGTGTCAGTGCTGAGCAACTCCAGAAGGTTCTCAAGAAGAAGTGCAGCTTTAGTCTAGATAAATGTAAAGGAATGCATCTAGAGAAGAATGACACAAACTATGCTTAAATGATGCTGAACTTGGATGCGGCACTCATAAATTAGGAAGGAGACCCTGGAGTCATTGCCAGCAGTTCTCTAAGATCAACAGCTCAGTGTGCAAGAGCAGTGGAAAAAAACGCCAACAAAACCTTCAAGGGGAATGAAGAACAAGACATGGGACAGCTTTTTGCTGCTTACAGAAAAGCTCCAAGCACCCCCAGCTCCACTCTGCAGCTCTCTGCATCTCACCTACACAGTGGGGTGTGAGAAGGGGCAGAGCTGGGCAGCTGAAGTGGTCATGGGCATGGAGCAGCTGCTAGAAAAGCTGAATGCACGTGTTGCTGCTGACACCTGAGAGGAACAGTGTGGGGCAGGAATGAAAGAAAGCCCAGCGGTGGTGGTTTAACTGCTTCTTTTGGCAGCTGTGATGGCTTCTGGTTGCCTACAACAAACATGGAAGCAGTTTTAGAGTACATCTTGGAAGCAGACCAATTGATTTCTAGTTCCTTTGCTCATACAGTTCAATCTCATTTTCTCATGCACTAGTCCAGGCTTCTTATGCTTCTAAGCAAAGCCTGCTGCCACTGTGCAGGATGTGCAGGAATCTCTGTCCATATGTAATGGTTGTTTGGATTTTTTTTAAATGGTAGTAAAAAAGCAACATATTCTCCCAAAAGTTGTAAATATATTACCAAGCTCCTTTTTTAAACAACAACAACAAAGGTAACATTTAAGCTCTGATGCTGAAGAACAAACCAAGAAAGATATAAAACAAAGAGGTTTTGAATCTGATCTTTATCTGATTATCTGGATTTTCAGAACAGTCTTTTCACTGAGTGAAACCATGCAGAGGATTCACACTATTTGAGATTGTATAACCCTTGGCATGTAGAATAAGAATTGTTTTTAAAAGAGATTTTAATTGTTTGTGTACAATGGACTTATATTTAGCTAAAAAAGCGCATGTTTTTAATTCAAATTCTCTTGGAAAACAATAGCTTAAATTAAAGAGAGAATGTTTGCAAAACTCAGAGCAACTTTGAAAACATTTGGATGATTCTGAAGGTTTCGCTAACCACTGGCTGGGTTGCTCCACGCAAAGATATGTGCCTTTGCGTGTTGCACAGAGATTATGTTGTTTCCACACCAAAATTGTAAAGATTTATTGATTGGTCTATGTTGCTTTTGGCTACGATTTTCATAAGATTTTCTGTTTTTAATGTTATTGGCACTTGTACGTATTTTCAGAGATGAAGTATTCTAAAAATAAAAATATTTTTCATTTACCATAGTGCTTTTCATACAAGGACATCAAATCCCTTTCAAAACTGTATGTAATTATTCCTCATACACTTTACAAAGGGAGAAACAGATGAGCAGAGCTAGAATGGTCTTGCTAAGGCCACCACACATTGAGAAAAAGACTCATTCCCGTTCTGCCTAGCACTAGCAAAAGTGATCTTTCCTCTAGAAGTCTGTTTGCAGTGGTTACATTCACCCCAGTGTCTCTCTGTTGTTTTTGTACAGTATTTTGACGTTATGGCAACACTGCTGGAGAAACAGGCTCATTTCTGAGCAGAAATGCAAAGTGTGGTGCTGGGGAAAAGCCATTTCTGCAGATGCTGGGATAAATCTCACTGCCAGCGGCTTGTGCGTGCATCCCCCACTCCTCAGCGTCTAAACAAGCACAGATTGATCTTTGCAGCTTTGTCTGATTGCCTTTGTTCTTTGTGGTAAACTGGAGGCCCAAAGGCCAGCTTTCACCCTACAGTGCTTGGGCACTAAACAAAAGCAGCGTTTTTTACCACCTTGTTTCTCCCTGTAACACTTCCCAGCTCCTGCTAGCTGGAAGAGCAGCTGCAAAGCACCTCTGTAGAAGTTAAGATTGGAACAGCCCTGAATGTGATGTGAATGAGGAGCTAGCCTTTTTCTACATTTGGGGCTGCACCTTGTGCAGACATTAAAAATTGGGCCTCTTGGGAAGATGTCATCTGGGAACGAGACTGTCATTTTAGCACGATATTTTTACCCAGCACAAAGCTGTTCCGATCCTGAGACCAGAGGGGAAGGAAGTGTCCTCAGATTCTGTTGTGACATCCACGATAAATCACAGTTAATTCTATTTTGGGATGTCAGGGAGGAGATCATTTAAATATAAAGTTAAATTTGGTTAAACACTGTACAGATTCCACTATTTCTGTACTTCCTGTCTCTAATTTTGTTGCAATGCGTTCATGGAAACCCTGTAAGTGACATCTGTCATTTTTCACTTTTAGTGTATTTTTAAGGACTTTTTTAGGTTGTGGAATACTCTCTCTTGGGATCCTGTAGCAGATGACGTGGGAAGCACAGTGTGTATAAAAGAACATAGCTGCAGGCAAGCAACTCAAATAGAATGGAAACTTCTTGGCCTCATAAAAAAGTGTGCTTTGGAAACTGAGCCATCCCTTCCACAAAGGTCTTCCCACATGGTCAGGGCTGAAGTGAGGGGCAGCGTGTGGAAATAGTCCTGCTCATGGGGTGCTTCTTGTGCAGCACAGCTGAGGGCTCCTCTGCTCACCACCAGCACTGTTCAACAGCACTTCATTTATAGGGATCCCAAAATATTAGTCAGGTTTCTTCCAGATTCAACACAGAGAATTCCATACGTCACTGGGACAACCAGCACTTCCACCCACCTGCGGGATGCTTTTTCTGATACATGTTTGCTTTTGGTACGCAGTGTGTGAAGCGTTACATGGCAGCTGGGCAGCATTCTTCACTCCTTTCCCACTGGGTGTACAATAGATACTGTTATCACAGTGCTGTGCTCTGAAAGGCTCCTTTCTGTGTTCGTGCTGCGAGGAGGACACGTGGTGAGAGCAGAAACAATGCCTGACTCCTTCATCACACTGGACAGCCCTGTAAAAGCCACGCTTCGAATCACAGGAACATTAAGGTTGGGAAAGACCTTCAAGATCATCCAGTTCAGTTGTCCGCCTACCACTGATATTGCCCACTAACCACGTCCCTAAGTACCACATCTCCACGGTTCTTGCACATCTCCAGCCACAGTGACTCCATCACCTCTCTGGGTGCCAGCACCTCATCGCTCTTTCATGAAATGAATGTTTCCTAGTATCCAGCGAGAAACAGACACTTCAGAGCCCTGCCACTGCGGGCACGGCGGGCACGGCGCGCCTGCAGCGC
>NW_011188355.1:0-598 GCF_000146605.3 Meleagris gallopavo | reverse complement strand
TTTTTGTTGTTGTTGTTTTGTTTTTCCAGGGTTGTGATCTTTTCTTTTTGGGGGATCCTAACTGCATTGAAGGGCTGGTAGCTATAAAGGCAGCATCTGAACCTGGGCTGTGTGGTGAGCCCTTAGAATGGGGTGAGTGATTCCTGCTTTATTTCTGAGCTGTGAGTTCTGCATTTCTGGAGGATCTCAAGCTGGATTAGAGCAGCTGTATCTGCTATGTGTATTGTTTCCTCTTCAATGGTTCTCACCTCATAATTTCCAGTCTGGGGCTCAGAATGTGATTTGTCTGCTCCCACATAATCCCACTTTATGGCTGTAATTCACAGTGCCATGTGTTAATTGCACCCATACGGAGTTTTTTAAAGGCATTCTGTACATCATTATCATGTATTAAATTACATTCTGCATCTCTTCTTATTTCATTTTGCAGCCCAATGGGTTTAAGGATTGCCTGGGCTCCTCTAATCAGTGGCGTGAGATCTGTGCAACAAGTAATGAACATCATGAGCCCATATTGGTGCACTGCTTGTATGCAGGTAGGTCTGCCATTTGGTCCAAGTCCCCCACAATGAACATCCACAACTAGATCAGGTTGCTC
>NW_011188354.1:0-878 GCF_000146605.3 Meleagris gallopavo | reverse complement strand
GAGCTGTGAGTTCTGCATTTCTGGAGGATCTCAAGCTGGATTAGAGCAGCTGTATCTGCTATGTGTATTGTTTCCTCTTCAATGGTTCTCACCTCCTAATTTCCAGTCTGGGGCTCAGAATGTGATTTGTCTGCTCCCACATAATCCCACTTTATGGCTGTAATTCACAGTGCCATGTGTTAATTGCACCCATACGGAGTTTTTTAAAGGCATTCTGTACATCATTATCATGTATTAAATTACATTCTGCATCTCTTCTTATTTCATTTTGCAGCCCAATGGGTTTAAGGATTGCCTGGGCTCCTCTAATCAGTGGCGTGAGATCTGTGCAACAAGTAATGAACATCATGAGCCCATATTGGTGCACTGCTTGTATGCAGGTAGGTCTGCCATTTGGTCCAAGTCCCCCACAATGAACATCCACAACTAGATCAGGTTGCTCAGAGCCTGACCCAGCCTCACCTTGAAAGGGACGGTGCACCCACCACATCTCTGGCAACCTGTTCCACTGCCTCACCACCCTCAGTGTGGAAGACCTTTTCCTTATATTTAACCTCAATTTTCCCTTGTTCTTTCCTTAAGGTATTGAAAGGCTGTTACCAGGTTACCTTGGAGCCTTCACTTCTCCAGGCTGAACAGCCCAGCTCTCCCTTCTTACAGGAGAGATGTTCCATCCTTCAGTTCGTATTTGTGGCTGTACTCTGGATGCACTCCCACAGCTCCATGTCTCCCTGCACTGAGGACTCCACATCTGGACGCAGCACTGCAGGTGAGGCCTCACCAGTGCAGAGCAGAGGGGTGGGGATTGCCTCCCTTCGCCTGCTGACTGTGCATCTTTGGATGCAGCCCAGGATATGGTTGGCTTTCTGGGCTGGAAG
>NW_011188353.1:0-678 GCF_000146605.3 Meleagris gallopavo | reverse complement strand
CTGTTCCACTGCCTCACCACCCTCAGTGTGGAAGACCTTTTCCTTATATTTAACCTCAATTTTCCCTTGTTCTTTCCTTAAGGTATTGAAAGGCTGTTACCAGGTTACCTTGGAGCCTTCACTTCTCCAGGCTGAACAGCCCAGCTCTCCCTTCTTACAGGAGAGATGTTCCATCCTTCAGTTCGTATTTGTGGCTGTACTCTGGATGCACTCCCACAGCTCCATGTCTCCCTGCACTGAGGACTCCACATCTGGACGCAGCACTGCAGGTGAGGCCTCACCAGTGCAGAGCAGAGGGGTGGGGATTGCCTCCCTTCGCCTGCTGACTGTGCATCTTTGGATGCAGCCCAGGATATGATTGGCTTTCTGGGCTGGAATGGCCCATTGCTGACTTGTGTCCAGCTCCCACCCACCAGTACCCTCAGGCCTTGTGGAGCAGGACTACGCTCAGTCCTGTCATCCCCCAGCATGTTTTGGTGGTGGGTGTTCCCTCATCCCAGCTGCTGACCCTGCACTTGGATTTGTGCCCACTGCTCAGCCTGTTGAGGTCCCTCTGGATGGCATCCCGTCCCTCTGCTGTGTCACTGCACCCCACAGCTCGGTGTCATTAGGGTGCACACAACCCCACTGTTTATGTCCCTGATGAAGGGGAATCCCAGATGTTTGTACAAACTGGGT
>NW_011188352.1:0-3718 GCF_000146605.3 Meleagris gallopavo | reverse complement strand
GCTTTCTGGGCTGGAAGGGCCCATTGCTGGCTTGTGTCCAGCTCCCACCCACCAGTACCCTCAGGCCTTGTGGAGCAGGACTACGCTCAGTCCTGTCATCCCCCAGCATGTTTTGGTGGTGGGTGTTCCCTCATCCCAGCTGCTGACCCTGCACTTGGATTTGTGCCCACTGCTCAGCCTGTTGAGGTCCCTCTGGATGGCATCCCGTCCCTCTGCTGTGTCACTGCACCCCACAGCTCGGTGTCATTAGGGTGCACACAACCCCACTGTTTATGTCCCTGATGAAGGGGAATCCCAGATGTTCGTACAAACTGGGTGTAGAACCCCTTGAGTGCAGCCCTGCAGAGAAGGACTCGGGGATCCGTGGTGGACAAGAAGCTGGACATGAGCCATCAGTGTGCGCTCACAGCCCGGAAGGCCAACTATATCCTGGGCTGCATTAAAAGAGGAGTTGCCAGCAGGGAGAGGGAGGTGATCGTCTTCCTCTACTCAGCTCTGGTGAGGCCCCATCTGCAGCACTGTGTCCAGGCCTGGGGCTCCAGCACAGGAATGATGTGGAGCTTTTGGAGCAGGTCCAGAGAAGGGTCACTAAGATGATCAGAGGGCTGGAGCACCTCTCTTATGAAGAAAGGTTGAGGGAACTGGGATTGTTTCTCTTGGAGAAGAGAAAGCTCTGGAGAGATCTCATCACAGCCTTCCAATACTCAAATGGAGCGCATAAGCAGGAGGGGGGACGGCTGTTTATGAGGGTGGATCGTGATAGGACAAGGGGAATGGTTTTAAACTGAGACGGGGGGGGTTTAGTTTGGTTATTTGGAGGAAACTTTTCATACAGAGGGTGGTGACGCACTGGAACATGTGCTTTAGAGTCACTTCCAGGAGGATCTGCTCTGTGATCACTCCCAGCACAGAGGTGAGACTGACATGATGGTAGTTCCCAGGGTCACACTTGCTATCTTTAATAAGAGGTGTGCTGTCACCTTTTTTCTATTCACCAAGGACTTCACCTGGCTGCCTCCACTTCTGAAATACCACTGAGACTGGCTCGGTGACTGCAGCGGTGAATTCCCTCGGAACTCTGGGACCCATCTTATCAGGACCCAAAGACTCCTGGATGTTTGGGTCCTCAGGTGGTCCAGAACCTGATCTCCCATCGCAGTGTGGGATGGGAAGGGGTCTGTGAGATTGGCATTTCTTCCTCAATCCCCACCTACCAAACCAAAGGTGAGGGCAGTGTATAATGAGCAGTTATCAGAGAAGATGGAAGCAAAAATGTTGTTGGGTACCTGAGCTTTCTCTGGTGGTAAGCAGCATCGTGCACAGAGTGCAGCCACCTTGCTCTGAGAAAGGAGCGCAGCTTTGTGAAAGAAGCACATATGTGGGGCAGTGCCTTCATTACTGTGTTGTGTCCAACAGGTGGCAGCAGAGCTGCGGTGCTCCCGAGTGCCATAACGACTGCGCGGAGATGTGTGGGACTTCATGGGAACAGCAAGGAGCCAGGATCTGCATTTCCTGGAATGCCCCGGAACCTCACTTTGCTGACTGGTAATTGTCTGCCCAGCAGGTAAGGGCAATGCACAGCCACCAGTGTTTACCCATTCCATAGCATGGCACAACATGGTGCTCCCAGAGCTCTTAATTGTACTTCACGGTGCCCGGAAGGCTGCCTGTTCTTTTCTTTCTGTGTTCTCCTTGTTTCTGGCCTTTCACTGTAGTGTTTTCCTTCCCTTTGCCCTCGACGTTCCTTACTGCATTCTCTTGCCCTCCTGTTTTTGCATTCCATGCCACATTCTCTCGGCCATTGCCCTTGGCTTTCTTTCCCACATTCACTTCAGCATTCAGTTTTGGCGTTCCCTGTCGCGTTCTCTTGCCCTCCTGTTTTGGCATATCCTTCCGTGTAGTCTTGGCCATTGCCCTTTGCATTTCCATGCCACATTCTCTTGGCCTTTGCCTTTGCCTGCGCATTCCCTTGCCCTCCTGTTTTTGTGTTCTTTGTCACATTCTCTTGACCATTGCCCTTGGCTTTCTGTTGCTGCATTCACTTCCGCATTCAGTTTTGGCATTCCCTGCCATGTTCTCTTGGCCATCATCCTTGGCATTTCCTTCCATGTTCTCTTGGCCCTTGCCCTTGCTTGGGCATTCCCTTACCCTCCTGTTTTTGGGTTCCATGCCACATTCTCTTGGCCATTGCCCTTGGCTTTATGTTGCCATATTCTCTTCAGCATTCAGTTTTGGCGTTCCTGGCAGCATTCTTTCGCCCTCCTGTTTTGGCATGTCCTACCATGTTCTCTTGGCCCTTGCCTGGGCATTCCCTGCAGCATTCTGTTTGACTTCCTGTTTTGGTGTTCCAGCCGCATTCTGCATTGGTCTTCTTTGCCGCATTCTCTTTAGCCTCCTATTTTGGCACTTCCTGCCATGTTTTCTCTTACCCTTGCCTGGGCTTCCATCTCATGTTCCCTTGGCCTTCCGTTTTGGTATTTCTTGCTGTGTTCTGTTGGCTATTGCCCTTGGCCTTTCCCGCTGTAGTCTCTTTGGCTGTATATTTTGGCCTCTCCTGTTGCATTCTCCTTGCCCTTGCCCTCATCTTGGCTTTCCATTGGGTGCTCTCTTTGCTTTTACCCTTGCCTTAGCTTGGCTGTTTGCTTTGCATTTACCTTGGCTTTCTATGGGAGTTCTGCTTCCCTTTGCCTTTGGCACTCTGGGGTTGGCTGGGAGGCAGCGTTAATGTTAGCCTTGACCTGAACCCATAGCTGAATGGGAGTTCTAATGATAATTATATTAACCTGCAGTGTATCTGTAAACCAAATTGTTAACGCAATATTAAAAATGTCTCATACCGTAAATGCTGCCATAAAAATAATGCCCCATGTTTTCTGTCAAAGTAGCCTTAATTGTAATTGTAGTGCAGAACACTGTTGTTAAACTAACTGTAACTTTAAACCTATAAATAGCATTAATTATATCCCTAACACTCCCTTGCGTCATCATTAGAGCTACGTGCGGAGGGTGCAGCCCTACATATGTGGGGCAGTGCCTTCATTACTGTGTTGTGTCCAACAGGTGGCAGCAGAGCTGCGGTGCTCCCGAGTGCCATAACGACTGCGCGGAGAGGCGTGTGGGTCTTCATGGGAACAGCAAGGAGCCAGGATCTGCATTTCTTGGAATGCCCCGGAACCTCACTTTGCTGACTGGTAATTGTCTGCCCAGCAGGTAAGGGCAATGCACATCCACCAGTGTTTACCCATTACTTAGTGAGACGCAAGGTAGGGTTTCTAGAGCTCATTTCTACATTTCACGGTGCCCCGAATACTGCTCATCTTATTCTTCCTGCATTCTCCTTGCCTCTGCCCTTTTACTGTGGTGTTCTCCTTCCCTTTGCCCTGGCTTTCCCTGCTGTGTTCTCTTGCCCTTCTGTTTTGGTGTTCCCTGTGACATTCTTTTGGCCATTACCCTTGGCCTTCTTTGCTGCGTTCTCTTTGGCTTTGGCCATCTGTGCCACATTCTTTTGGCCTTTGTCCTTGGCTGCCTTTGACACATTCCCTCTGCCTCCGGTTCTGGCGTTCGCCACGACATTCTCTTTGGCCTTTGGTTTTGGCGTTCCCTTCCGTGTTCTCTTTGGCCATTACTCTTGGCCTTCTTTGCAGCGTTCCCTTTGGCCTTCTGTTCTGGTGTTCCCTGCGACGTTCTCTTTTGCGTTCAGTTTTGGCGTTCCTGGCTG
>NW_011188351.1:0-1112 GCF_000146605.3 Meleagris gallopavo | reverse complement strand
GGCAGAGGAGGAGAGAGCTGCAGGCAGAAGGAAAACGGGGTGCTGGGATTCCTCCAGCCCGCCGCCAGATGTCTTCTCTGGCATTTTGGGGGTGGGCAGGGGAGCGTGGGAGCAGCCTGGAGGCTCTGGGCAGGAGGGAAGGAAGCAAAGGTGCAGCTGCAGGCAGCGGGCTCTGAGCTGGAGCAGTTGCTCGAGCTCTTCCCGCTGCGGGAGCTTGGAAGTGACAACAAGCCTGACCTGACCCAAGCAGATAATGACAGCATGCACACCCAGTGCAGAATTTGGCAGTCTGCAGTCCTCCCAGAGCTTGTTGCTGCTTTTTAGGCTGCTCTGCAGCTATGTTGTCCTTCCCCCTTCACTCCCCTATGTCTTGCCCCCTTCCTTCGCTCCGTGCCTTCCCCATTCCTTTTCCAGGCTTTCTCCTTTCTTTCCTCACTTCCTTCCCCATGCCTTCCCCGTGCAACGGCCCCCTGTTCTGCTGCTCTTCTCAGCTGATGATCCTTAAACCATGCTTTTCAAAGGCATTGGATCGCATACTGTCACTGATTTAAAAAAATCAACGAGTACAGCATTATGTATGGATAACAAACTCCAAGCTGTGTGAGGGCCAACAGCAGCTCCTCGCCCTGGAGTGTCACCATCACCTCCCTGTTTCTCTGGGGCTCTGGGACTGATGTCTGAGCCGAAAGGCCACACGCTGCCGCACAGGCAGGTGCCGGGTTCACCCACTGAGATAGCACCCCTAAAATAATTTCACCTTGGGCTTTAATTGCTGTGCAAGTAGATGACGCGCGTTTCTCACTGGGGAGCCGTAAGCTGAGCCCAGCAGTTTGGCAGGCAGCACTCGCTCCGTTCACACCAATAATCTCAGCCCTTTTGCTGCACATGCAGCTTCTCAGCATCTTGCTGTATCGGTATTGAAACCTGTGCTCCCCTGTTTGTTAGAAATGTCACCGATTGCCATTGAGGACAGACTGGAATCCAAGTATGTGGACCATACTAGCATGTCCATTGATTAAACCCCCTACCCCTAAACCAGACAGGCAGACCCCATTGGCTGCCGGTCATTCCTTTTTTTTCTTTTTTTCTCCTTCATGCTTTTAGGGGAACTC
>NW_011188350.1:0-494 GCF_000146605.3 Meleagris gallopavo | reverse complement strand
TTTAATTGCTGTGCAAGTAGATGACGCGCGTTTCTCACTGGGGAGCCGTAAGCTGAGCCCAGCAGTTTGGCAGGCAGCACTCGCTCCGTTCACACCAATAATCTCAGCCCTTTTGCTGCACATGCAGCTTCTCAGCATCTTGCTGTATCGGTATTGAAACCTGTGCTCCCCTGTTTGTTAGAAATGTCACCGATTGCCATTGAGGACAGACTGGAATCCAAGTATGTGGACCATACTAGCATGTCCATTGATTAAACCCCCTACCCCTAAACCAGACAGGCAGACCCCATTGGCTGCCGGTCATTCCTTTTTTTTCTTTTTTTCTCCTTCATGCTTTTAGGGGAACTCTGAGATGGCAGCCTGAAGCAGTGATGGAGCAGCTGGTGAGGGGTGCAGCCCTGCAAGCACAGGTGGAAGCGGTGCACGTGTGGGACCAGATGGGGCTGAGCCTGGCTCCACCCCTCCCTCCCCTCATTTAAGGGCTGGCAGCCCCA
>NW_011188349.1:0-1965 GCF_000146605.3 Meleagris gallopavo | reverse complement strand
TAGCGTGCAACATGCAATTAAAGCATGCAACGTGTGTGCTCCATGTGCAAATAAAGTGTGCAACATGTGTGCTCAGCGTGCAACATGCAATTAAAGCATGCAACGTGTGTGCTCCATGTGCAAATAAAGTGTGCAACATGTGTGCTCAGCGTGCAACATGCAATTAAAGCATGCAGCGTGTGTGCTCCATGTGCAAATAAAGTGTGCAACATGTGTGCTCAGCGTACAGTGTGTAAATCAGCATGCAACGTGTGTGCTCAGCGTGCAACATGCAATTAAAGCATGCAGCGTGTGTGCTCAGCGTGCAAATAAAGTGTGCAACATGTGTGCTCAGCGTGCAACATGCAATTAAAGCATGCAACATGTGTGCTCAGCGTGCAACATGCCATCTGCATGTGGCGTGCAGCACGCATGCTGGGTGTGCAACATGCGACTGAGTGCAACGTGTGTCCTCCACGTGCAACATGCATACAACGTGCAAGATGCAGCATGCAACCTTGCATGCAACGTGCACGCGACATGCAACATGTGTGCAACACGCATGCTCAGCGTGCAACAGGCATGCTCAACATGCAAGACACGCACAGCGTGCAGCACGCATGCTTGCACACTCGTGTGTTGGTGCTGCTGCACACTGCAGCCCCCCCCCTTTGGGGTTGGGTGGGGGCACCGGAGGCCGCGTGGCATCGCAGCCCTCATTAAGGAGCTGAGCCAATTAACGGCGGCCCCGAGTGCCGATAATCCCATCATGGGATCATCCCGCTCAGCACAGCGCTGTGGCACCCATGGGTGGCACCTCCACCCCCCGGCTCGCCCACATTGTGTGCCCCATTGCACCGCCTGTGTGCACCCATGGAATCCCCTGTGTCCACCCCATAGCATCCCCTATGAGCACCCCCTATACACACCCCCCTTGTGTGCCCTATGTCCACCCCATAGCATCCCCTATGTGCACCCTCTATGTGCACCCCCTGTGTGCACCCCATGTGCCACTCCTGCACCCCATGTCCACCCCATGGCATCCCCTATATCCACCCCATGGCATCCCCTATGTGTACCCCCCATATGTACCCTCTATGTCCACCCCATAGCATCCCCTATGTGCACCCCACAAGCCATTCATGCGCCCCATGTGCACCCCACGGCCCCCCCTAATCCACACCATGGCATCCCCTATGTGCAACCCCCACATGCACTCCCTGTGTGCCACTCGTGCACCCCATGGCATCCCCTATATCCACCCCATAGCATCCCCCTGTGCGCACCCTCTATATTCAACCTTCTGTGCACCCCTTGTGCACCCCATGGCATCCCCTATATCCACCCCATGGCATCCCCTATATCCACCCATGGCATCGCATCCCCTATGTGCACCCTATGGCATCCCCTATATCCACCCCATAGCACTCCCTATATCCACCCCATAGCATCCCCCTATGCGCACCCTCTATATTCAACCTTCTGTGCACCCCTATGTGCACCCCATGGCATCCCCTATATCCACCCCGTGGCACCCCCTATGTGCACCCCATGCACCCCCTTGTGCTGCTCGTATGCCCCATGCACACCCCATGGCATTGCACACACACACACACGTTGCACACACATGTTGCACACACACACACGTTGCACACACACACACACGTTGCACACACAGCATTTTGCACAGCTGTGCACACAGACACCCCCACACCCCCCAACTTCTGCCCCATTGTGTGCAGCGCTATGGGGTTGGGATGGGGACAGGGATGGGAAGGGATGGGGAATGGGATGGGGACAGGGATTGGGGTGGGGATAGGGACAGGGGGACAGGGATGGGAAATGGGATGGGGTGGAGATTGGGAGAGGAACAGGGAATGGGATTGGATGGAGACAGGGATAGGGACTGGGAAAAGGAGGGGATGGGATGGGATGGGGACAAGAACAAGGAATGGGATGGGATGGGATGGGATGGGATGGGATGGG
>NW_011188348.1:2881-3839 GCF_000146605.3 Meleagris gallopavo | reverse complement strand
TGGCAGCTGCTCTCAGTGCCCATCCGTACAGCCATCACCTGTAATCCCCTGGCCTGCCTGGCTCAGGCAGCCGGGGGCCCCGACCGGGGTGGCACGTGCAGCAGCACAGGTGAGCTGGGTGGGGACGACGTCACCCCACTGGGGTGGAGCTCTGGGATGGGGGAACCGGCCATGGCCAGGGCTGCAGTCTAACCCCATGAGGGCGTGGGGCATGGGGCAGCACAGGTGTGGGGTCTGGAGGGTTTCCTGCTGAGGGAGCAGGACGTTTCTTCTGTCTCTCCCTGGGACAAGGAATGACTATGGTGGCCTCTCTCCCTCTTGCAGTGCTCATCTTCCACTGCTGAGGCGCTGGTGAGGGAGAGCGACTCATCTTCACTCCCCATCAGGCCACGGCATGAAGACCATTGCAGCAGAGGAGGCATGGACATGTCCCATCTGCCGTGACGTGCGAAAGGACATTGCCTATGCAGTACCGTGCCGTCACGAGTTCTGCCTCGGCTGCATCCTGCGGTGGGCCAAGCAGAAAGAGACCTGCCCGCTCTGCAGGACTGTCATGACAGTTGTTAAGGTGGCTGCGTGGGACGACGACGATGACCTGGATTTTATCATCTGTCCCCCAGCACCACCAGTACCTGCCTGCTTCCAGGCAGGCATCGCTCGCATCTACAGCCCCCAGCATGATGCGCCATCCCCTCCACCCTTTCTGCTGCTGCCAGAGGAGCAGGAGGCTGTGGAGGCAGAGGAGAGGCCGATGGTGGGCGGTCTCCTGATGGAGGTCTGGGCAGCCCTGTTCAGGCAGCACCGGGAGATGCTCGACCCTGTGCTGCCATGGCTGCGCCAGGAGCTGCGAGCCATCTTTGGGACACAGTGGCGGGAGGCAATGGCAACGGAGAGCCTCATCCTGAACGCCCTGTGTCACATTGGGCTGGACAGCGAGGCCCTGATCCAACTGCTGCGG
>NW_011188348.1:0-1466 GCF_000146605.3 Meleagris gallopavo | reverse complement strand
TTTGGGGACTGCTGGCAGCTGCTCTCAGTGCCCATCCGTACAGCCATCACCTGTAATCCCCTGGCCTGCCTGGCTCAGGCAGCCGGGGCCCCACGGGGTGCACGTGCAGCAGCACAGGTGAGCTGGGTGGGGACACGTCACCCCATGGGGTGAGCTCTGGGATGGGGGAACCGCCATGGCCAGGGCTGCAGTCTGACTCTGTGAGGGCGTGGGGCATGGGGCAGCACAGGTGTGGGATCTGGAGGGTTTCCTGCTGAGGGAGCAGGACGTTTCTTCTGTCTCTCCCTGGGACAAGGAATGACTATGGTGGCCTCTCTCCCTCTTGCAGTGCTCATCTTCCACTGCTGAGGCGCTGGTGAAGGAGAACGACTCATCTGCACTCCCCATCAGGCCACGGCGTGAAGACCATGGCAGCAGAGGAGGCGTGGACGTGTCCCATCTGCCGTGAGGTGCGAAAGGACATTGCCTACGCAGTACCGTGCCGTCATGAATTCTGCCTCGGCTGCATCCTGCGATGGGCCAAGCAGAAAGAGACCTGCCCGCTCTGCAGGAGAGTCATGGCAGTCGTTAAGGTTGCTGTGTGGGACGACGACAACGACCTGGACTTCATCATCTGTCCCCCAGCACCACCAGTTCCTGCCTGCTTCCAGGCAGGCATCGCCCACATCTACAGCCCCCAGCATGATGCGTCATCCCCTCCACGCTTTCTGCTGCTGCCAGAGGAGCAGGAGGCTGTGGAGGCAGAGGAGAGGCCGATGGTGGGCGGTCTCCTGATGGAGGTCTGGGCAGCCCTGTTCAGGCAGCACCGGGAGATGCTCGACCCTGTGCTGCCATGGCTGCGCCAGGAGCTGCGAGCCATCTTTGGGACACAGTGGCGGGACGCAATGGCAGCGGAGAGCCTCATCCTGAACGCCCTGTGTCACATCGGGCTGCACAGCGAGGCCCTGATCCAGCTGCTGCGGCCTGCCCTGGCGGACAGAGCGGAGACGCTCATCCAGGGCCTTGTGAACGCCCTCGTGAGCCACTGGGGAGAGGAGGCTCACAGGCAGCGGGGCCTCCAGGGCGTCCACGTGTCCGGAGGGCAGGAGGAGGGCCCTGCAGCCAGGGGGCAGGAGGACAGCGTGGTGGCCGCCCCTGGCCCCGCAGCCTCCCCACCAGGGACCGCTATATCAAGGCCTGCACCCAACGGACCCAACGGCAGCCCCGGTTGTCCCGACGGAGTGGAGCAGCCCAGCACATCACAGGCTGTCGTCCCTGGGGATCTCAGCCACAGCCCTGCTGCACACATCCCCAGGGAACACGAGGAGCCCCGTGAGGTGACGGAGCAGGCGGCAGCATCAGGCCCCCTCTGCCCAGGGCAGCAGCCCCTCCACTCCCGGCCACTCGCCTGCGAGGGCCCGGCGGCCCCGCAAGAGGAGGGCTGGCAGTGACCCGGACCCACAGCAGCCCTGCAAGAAGCCACCCCC
>NW_011188347.1:0-445 GCF_000146605.3 Meleagris gallopavo | reverse complement strand
GGATAAAAGAAATGTATCTGAAAAAATAAAGCACTTTTCAAAATAGCTGAGAGTCTCTGGTCAAATCCACAATATCCCAGAGTATTTTCTCCAAGCATAAGAAAGTACACAGGAGGTGTGTAAGTGCCCTCAGCCCACACAAGAGGACAGAAAAAAGCAGCTCTGTTTGCCTGAAGTTATATATATATATATCTCCTGAAAAGATACCAGGGCTCACTCCTGAACGGGGAATCATCCTTAACACGTCAAAACCTCAGAGAGCTCCAGACCCAGGCAATTACCTTCATACCACACACAGCTCAGCTGCTTTGGTTTGAAGAAGCAGCAGTTCTGCTACCACCACTTCTTCCTTCTGAAACGTAAAGAAAAACGGTACATGGAGAGGGGTTGTGTGTTTTTCAAAGCCAGCTAAACTAACAGCATTAAAAACTTGCTTCTAGCATAT
>NW_011188346.1:0-340 GCF_000146605.3 Meleagris gallopavo | reverse complement strand
CCAGGAATTCTGCCAGGAATCTGTTTTAAAACATAAAGCATAACCACCACCCCCCAAGCAGTTTAACCAAAATATGAGTTAAAATGCTTGTGGTTTTTAGTCCCACAAGTCAGGCAGGAAATAAGATGAACCAAACTTATCAATTGGTATTTATTCAGGTTGATGCTAATTCATGGTACAGGTATTATTAAGGTTAACCTTACTCCACAAGGCTCTTTTTTTTTTTCTATTAGAGAAGACACAATAACAGGGGAAAAACCAGGGAGAGAACTTTGTCTTATACTATAACCCAAAACTAAGCAAAAAATTTAGAGATGATCCAAAACAGACTTCAGTAAAA
>NW_011188345.1:0-628 GCF_000146605.3 Meleagris gallopavo | reverse complement strand
CCTTTGTGCCTGCACAATTTCACCTCCCATTTCTTTGTATGGCTCTTGATGGGCATGTTTCAGAGCAGTATGAGACAGTGTGTCTTTTTCTCCTTTTATTAAATTGTGACAAACACAACTGCACTGGAGCGGCATCTTATTAAAAAGAACCAAACAACTAAGTAAACCCTTTTTTTTTTCTTTTCTTCTTTTAGAAACAAATTTTAAAATAAGATCTTTATCATACGTGGGTGTCCATTGTCAGGAAAGGAGCTTGATGTTTCATCTCCACATGACCAAAGACTAAGGCCAGCAGCTACTGTCCGGAATTCTTTGCCGACTCTTTTAAAAGCTATCAGAGACAATACAAACTGAACTTGATCAAGTTCAGCTAATTCTGCTGTATTTGATGAAAAGATGTATTATAAGTAACTTCCATTTCTTCCACCTCCATTTGCATTTCCTTAGATAATTGACTTTAAAAATCATCAGCTAATTGCAGTGTGTTGTGACATTCTCCTCTGCCGACCTGAACACACCAGTTCACACACTGCAATATCGATAAGACACAAAGGATTACACTGAACAACATTAATCATGTTATTCTGTCAATTATTGTTCACTTCAAAGCTAGAAATTCCAGCTGAGT
>NW_011188344.1:0-611 GCF_000146605.3 Meleagris gallopavo | reverse complement strand
TTTAATAACCTAATTATCTCTGAATAGATTTTGAATCTGTAAACTTCAGTGCATGTATAATCAAAGCAATCCAGTTTGCTAAGAATACTGTTATAATGTGCTGAAAAATTTCTTGAAGAGATGCAAATAATGCTCAGTCCTGAGCAACATCTTTAGGGTCTATTATTTTACTTTAATGACCCTTGGAAAGCTACGCTATTTTCTTAATCACAGTGAATTGACTTTAATAAATGGCTATGCCTTGATATAAAAGTCCCATCCTGTTGCTTGTTAGGAGTAGGCCTTGTCATATTTTTTCTGAATGTATAAAGGAAATGTCTGAATATTTTATTTTTTTTCCTTGGAAGCTGTGCTAGAGCTGCTTTTATGAGATGCTGAATCTGTGTGCTGTTTTATATCTTACAGCCTGAGGAGCTGCTTCTGTGAATGCTTAGTAAGCCTTACAGCATTTTTACTATCTTTAAAACCAATGAAATAACTTTTTCACTTTTTTCGAAAGCATGAGATATGATTTTAACTTGATTTGTTGCTAGCATGGTACTGTATAGTCACAGTCATGTAGAAGTGGTATTCAACAACAAAATGCTGTAACAGTTGAGTTCAAACATAAT
>NW_011188343.1:0-576 GCF_000146605.3 Meleagris gallopavo | reverse complement strand
CTTCTGAAATAATTTATTCTGTTATGCAGTGCATCTAGGAAAGTCTTATTCGTTCTTACATGAGAATATTTTATAGGTGCTCCCCTTTCTGCGCTATATAGTTGGTGGTTTGGATGGATATGTACAAGGGAGCTTGGAGGTTTACTTGAAGTTGCACTGTGAAAATCCAGATGTATTTGTTGCCTGTTATTCTCTACCTCGGTGGCTAAATAGGTATCTCACAGAAAGTGGAACAGTCCCAAAAGAAAAGGCTATAGGAGCCCCATATCAGAAGACATCTTCAGCAGCCTGAGTTGACAGGCTGTACTGTCTACTTCCTCGAAAGGAGGCGGTTTCTTCTGGAGTAGGTATGGGATTTTGCATAAATTTGCATTAGTCTGTTCCATTGGTTTCTTTTTGTGTGTGGAAGTACTCAGGATACAAAACTCTCAAAAATTAATAAAGGACCAATAAGATCCTTAATTGGATTTTTTTTTCTTTTGGTCAATCCTGGAGTACAAATGGTACATTGTCATCCTGTGCAATGCTATGAAGTGAGCGATCAGCCATCATGCATGACAAACAGGAATCAACAAA
>NW_011188342.1:0-1221 GCF_000146605.3 Meleagris gallopavo | reverse complement strand
TTGGATGGATATGTACAAGGGAGCTTGGAGGTTTACTTGAAGTTGCACTGTGAAAATCCAGATGTATTTGTTGCCTGTTATTCTCTACCTCGGTGGCTAAATAGGTATCTCACAGAAAGTGGAACAGTCCCAAAAGAAAAGGCTATAGGAGCCCCATATCAGAAGACATCTTCAGCAGCCTGAGTTGACAGGCTGTACTGTCTACTTCCTCGAAAGGAGGCGGTTTCTTCTGGAGTAGGTATGGGATTTTGCATAAATTTGCATTAGTCTGTTCCATTGGTTTCTTTTTGTGTGTGGAAGTACTCAGGATACAAAACTCTCAAAAATTAATAAAGGACCAATAAGATCCTTAATTGGATTTTTTTTCTTTTGGTCAATCCTGGAGTACAAATGGTACATTGTCATCCTGTGCAATGCTATGAAGTGAGCGATCAGCCATCATGCATGACAAACAGGAATCAACAAACTGATTTATTTAAAATTGTGATAAGATTTTTCCACATCCAGTTCTACTGGTAGGTTAATTTTAGGACCTTCTGAACTGTTCTCCCCCTAGTTATTGTGTTGTTTTTATCTCAGGTGAGATTCCATTTCTTTTCTCCAAGTGAGCTGTGAAATTCTCATTTTCTGCAGGAGATTTGTGGAGTTTTTTCAGTTTGTATTATGTATGGCCCTCTTTCTCCAAGTGTTTGAGCTCATCGAGGGTTGTACATATCAAAATGCAGTAACAGAACTTGAGAAAATAGTGTCAGAATGACAGTGCAAAATTACTGATCTGGAAGGGATTTGTGAATATTGTGAAAAACCTGGGGATGTAATTGTATCTACATTTTTTTTTTCCCCTTATTTAATGGTAATAAACAAGTTGGAAGAGTAGCTTGACCGAATAGGGGACTGATTGAAAGAGTGCATTAAACAGGTAGCAAAATGTTTCTCTTTCACCAAAATACAATTCGCCACCAGGTGGAGACTTTGCATTAACTTTGAACCGAAGATCGTGAAGACAAAAGAAGTTATCTGCTTAAGAAGCCATTTCTACAAAAAGAAAATAATCCAAATTATTTTTTGGTTCTTTTCAGAGATAATTCTTGCATTGAAAAGTTTCTCAAGCTGATCTGAGGAAGCTAAGCCTTAATTCTGTGGGGGAAAATAGCATATAGTATAAGATTTAGCAACATAATGCTTGATTGTTTCATGAAGTGTATGGAATTTGCTGAAGTT
>NW_011188341.1:0-347 GCF_000146605.3 Meleagris gallopavo | reverse complement strand
ATGATCTCTAGAGGTCCCTTCCAACCCCTAATACTACTTGACTATGGGAGGATACTTCTGTCTGCAATCCACGTACAGCATCCATAGGTGAGTTCTTGTGTAGCTGCTACACTGATAATTGCCTTTTCTGATCCACTACTCCTGGACTAGGAATAAACCATCCAATAAAACTATGGAACCCAGAGGGCCTGTCTGTAAGGGGGTTACTCCCCGCTTCACCCTTTTCCAAGAGGTTCTCAGCATCCCTGGACGAGGAGCTGTGCCACTGAAGCACTAAGTATCCTCCCACATAACGTCCTTTCTAGTTCTCAGGAAGGGTCTTACACTGAGGCCTGTCTATAGCTGTA
>NW_011188340.1:0-430 GCF_000146605.3 Meleagris gallopavo | reverse complement strand
AAAGAAGCATAGGGGTTGGAAGGGACCTCTGGAGGTCATCTAGTCCAACCTCTCTGCCAAGGTAGGCTCCCTGGAGTAGGTTACACAAGTGCAGACAGAATCTTTAGCAGGATCTGTTGTGACAGGACAAAGGGAAATGGTTTCAAACTAAAATTGAGGAAATCTAGATTGGATGTAAGGAAGAAGGCTGGTGAGATACTGGAACAGGTTGCCTAGAGGGGCGGCAGATGCCCCATCCCTGGAGTCATTCAAGGTCAGGCTGGACCAGACTCCGAGCAACCTGATCTGTCTATAGATGTCCTGATCATAGCAGAAGAGTTCGACTAGATGACCTTTAAGGGTACCTTCCAGCTCAAACAATTCTATGACTCTGAAAGCATCAAGGTGGGTTTTGAATATCTCCAAAGAAGAGTTGATCGTCTCTCTAGGC
>NW_011188339.1:0-1324 GCF_000146605.3 Meleagris gallopavo | reverse complement strand
AGGGTGTGGGAAACCTGAGGGAGAGCCTTTTCACTGAAGACGGAATCACCATATTTAGAGATTCACAGGCTGATATCTTTGCAATGCAATCCCATACATTTAGCTGTAAACCGCAGTTTTACAAATTCATTTCAAGCCAGAGAAAGAAGGGCAATAGGATCAAAATCTAGCAAGAGCTGGAAAGCTTCTGAAACTACTGGCTGAAACTTAAGATGGAGAGAGTCTGGGTGCTCTACCTGAAAACATAGCACTCAGGCTAAATACAGTGAGCACAAGTGCTAAAGCAAGAGTTTCTCTAAAACAGACAACAAGACCAGAAATCACAGAGGATGATATCTCAATTATTCTTGCTTCAGTTTTTCTTGGCTCCTCACACAGTGCTGTGTGTGGCTATGTTCTAAGCCGTGGCTGTCCAACCTTTTGGCTTGTCTGTGCCACACTGAGTGAACAGGAACTCTCTTGGGCTACATACTCAAAGGTTGCTCTGAAAGCAATACCTCCTATTTATTTCCATGAAAACTACAAAAAGCACAACAGTATTTCATAGAGCAAAATCTCAGCTACAAAACATAACTTTTCAACATAGTCACCACCATTAGCTATGCATTTTTGCCAGGCATGAAAAAGAGCCTTTACACCATTCTTATAAAAATCTGCACCAGTGGAAGTGACCTACTGTCGTCACTGCTGAAACACATCACCCACCACCTCACTGTGCTCCATATCCACTGTTGGTCTCCATAAACATTCAGCAAGTGTCGATGAATGTCAATGGGTGCCATCTTTTTCACATGGAGGAATTCAATTCCCACACCTTTGCTTCATACTCACTTCCATGTCAGACGTCACTTTGTCAGATTGCCCCTCTGCTGCTGTCTGCAGCACGGCAACAGCATGTAACGGCATACTGGTGGGAGGGTTCAGCCTCGGCTCCCATATCACCAATCTCTACCTTTGACACCATGGGCCAATATAATAAAACAGGAGGCACTACTTTCAGAGCAGCTCTCATAAAATACATAATATAGTTCATGTAGGTAAGTAACAAAACTTAATTTAATCTTTAATATTTTTTATTAAAAAAAAAAAGAAAAAGAGGAACAGAAACAGAACTAGTGGGATATGTGACCTTGGTTTTGTGAAACTAACGCATCAATACCTGTTTTGATGTCTGTGGTTGCAATTCCTAGTGAGTTCTCAAAGTGTTCCTCAGATATTTTTGATGCCATTTTACTCTTCTGCTTCGCCCTTGAAAACAGTTGTGCAAAAATGTGTGTACTGTCAAAAAGCAATGACAGCAATAAGGAATGATTGTAAAGTTCTG
>NW_011188338.1:0-499 GCF_000146605.3 Meleagris gallopavo | reverse complement strand
GTACATTAATATACTACATAATGAGGGGGAGCTACTTAGTATGTGTATATATGCTAGGTAATACTTGTGTCAAGGTCTTTTCACCCTGTAAGCACTGCTAGGCAACAACTAAACAGTTGGTGTGTTATCAACACTCTTTTCATGACAAGTCCAAAACATAGTACTACTTTTGGCTGGGATAGAGGTAATTTTCTACAAGGCAGCTTAAATCAGAATAATGCTTTGGCCAGACTCTAATTATGGTAAGAATATTAAATGAGTTACTTTTCTATTTAATTGTAGGGGCTTTCTGTATTTCATATCGTTGATACAGAATACGCTAATAGCCAAAATACTACCACAGAAAATACTGAGTCCTTATGTAAAAGCCACTTTGCCAGGTCAGAATAAAGTAGCCATTGAGTAATCACAGGTTGTACAACTGCTTCTTTAGACACCTCATAGTCCAGGGAATCAATTTATATGTTCTATTAAAGTTGCTTCATTTGGTCAGCTTTAA
>NW_011188337.1:0-408 GCF_000146605.3 Meleagris gallopavo | reverse complement strand
CAGAGAAACGGTGGGAGATTTGGAGTTTCAATGCTGTCTTGGATACAGTAATAGAAAATAGAAATATTATCAATTCTTGGCAAAGTCAGGAATGGGGAAAACTGCTACCTTGGATTCCAGGGGCCAGACTTTGAACCGTTCAGGACACTGATAGGAAAAGTCACTTGGGATTCAGTCCTGAGGAGTAAAGGGTCCAAGACGGCTGGTCACTTCTCAATAATGAAATCTTAAAGGTGCAGGAGCAGGCTGTCCTCCTATGCCACAGGATGTGATGTTGAGGAAGAAGACTGCCATGGATGAGCAGGGAGCTTTTCCTGAGGCTTCAGAAGAAAAATATACTTGCTGTGAAAGAAGGGACGGGCAACTCGGGGAGAGTACAAAGAATTTCCAGGATATGCAGGAAGAAAA
>NW_011188336.1:0-1098 GCF_000146605.3 Meleagris gallopavo | reverse complement strand
TCCTGTAGCCTCAAGTACCAGGAGACAACAGAGCATTCTTTTAGCACCTCCTAGGCAAGCAATAGGTCCAGACAGGATATGAGTTTTACTTAAAATCCCCTTTTCCTCTTTTGATTTAAAAACTTGGAAGGGACTGGCGAGGGACTATTGGAGTGATCCATTGAGAGTAACAAAACACTTCCAGTTCTTAATAAGGCAGCATAATCCTGACTGGAATAATATTCAGTTCCTATTAGATTATATGACCAAAACAGAAAAGGAGTTAATTTTGAAAACAGCTCAGAATATAGCAGAAGACAGCTTGTCAGGAAATGAGGATATAAAGGAACATTTTCCCTTGCAAGATTCTTGCTGGGACCATAATAGATGTGTTGAGAGACAGTGTTTGGACACATATAGAGAATGGATATTAAAAGGAATTGTGCAAGCTATTCCTAAAACAATCAATTGTTCTACTTTATATGCAGTGAAACAGGGTCCAAAGGAATCTCCATCAGAATTCCTGGATAAGATGAGAGATTCCATGAGAAAACATACTCCCTTAGATCCAGGGTCAAAGGTTGGTATTCAGCAATTAGTGTCATTATTCATAGGGCGGTCAGTGGGGGATATAAGACGAAAGTTGCAAAAGTTATATGGGTTATTGGAGCTAAGTCTAGCTGGCGACCCGTTACAAGTGGTGTCCCCCAGGGGTCAGTACTGGGACCCATCTTGTTTAATATATTTATTAATGACCTAGATGAGGGGGTTGAGTGCATCCTCAATAAGTTTGCAGATGACACCAAGTTGGGAGGTGGTGTGGATCTGCCTGAGGGTAAGGAGGCCCTTCAGAGGGATCTAGATAAGCTGGATCGCTGGGCTGAGATGAATGGGATGAGGTTCAACAAGGCCAAGTGTCGGGTCCTGCACTTTGGTCACAATAACCCCATGCAGTGTTATAGGCTTGGGGATGAGTGGCTGGATGATTGTGAAGAAGAAAGAGACCTGGGGGTGTTGGTTGATGCTTGGCTGAACATGAGTCGACTGTGTGCCCAAGTGGCCAAGAGGGCCAATGGCATCCTGGCCTGCCTTAGAAACAGTGTGGCCAGCAGGAGCGGG
>NW_011188335.1:0-1031 GCF_000146605.3 Meleagris gallopavo | reverse complement strand
TAGCAGCAAGTTGTAGCTATTCTTAGAAAAGCAGTTCTCTGTGATATGTTGAAGTTGATGTTTTAATTTTTCATTGTATTATAAACTTCATTGGCTTTTTCTTGGTAGTAGAAACACTAAGCTATGCACTGTTCTCTTAGCAGCCTTCTTTTCACTGTCAGTTCTTCTGTGCTTTAGTTGTGGGTTTAAATGTCAGCCTAAATAAAAATAAAGGGAAGCAATCAGCTACCAACTAGCTAGAAATTAAAATACCAACCGTTACATGAATCTCGAGAGCTGATATCAGGTGAAGTTGGATAGAAGATCATTTTGAGTTTGTGAATATTTATGGTTGTGGTGTGAAAAGAGAAACGAGGTGGGCAGTGGCTCAAAACGCAAAGGGAAGACGAGGAATGAAAGCATCTGTGGAGTGAAGTTCAAAGAAGGCTTCGTTTGCATTGCTCCTCTCTAAAGATAAGCTGATATGGGAAGGCTCTCAATGAGCTGTGGTCTCACGTGTCTTCTACTTGGAAAATCAAGGAAGCCACCCTATGGGAGCTGAAGAAAATGCAGTGGGGAAAATAACATGTCTTTTGCTTTGGTATTATTCGATTTCTGGTAGTTCTGCACATTGGAATTCAGCAAACATACACAAGGGATTTGTGCAGTGTATTCACAATCTAAGATTGCTTTTTAAGTACAATTCCAAAATAAAGTAGTCTTTTTAATTCACGTTCATATTTTTGCTAACTTTCAAATATTTATGTACGTGTGTTGATAAGCAACCAGTGAATATGGATTTTCTTTGATCTTAAGTGACTTGCAGTAGGACAGTACATAGAACATAAGTAAAGATAGTATTTCAAGAGTTACAGTAAATTGCTACGTCTTCAGAACGTTTTCTGTTTACTGGTTTTTTCATGAAGGAATGACAGCCGTGATGAACTCAGTTTGAAGTGTGATGACAAGATGCCATCTAGTGACACTTTGCAGGAAATCTTAGTTCACAATCTTTATTCAGTGAAATGAGTTCTCTCGCTTAGGATCCAAAG
>NW_011188334.1:0-525 GCF_000146605.3 Meleagris gallopavo | reverse complement strand
TGGCGAATACCTTGAGGTACTTTTAGTTGTATTTGATTAAAGTAACACTTTATCATATTGCAGCAATATCATCTTAGTTATCAGGCTTACACTAATTTTTGCTTTGAAGTCATCAGATACAGTGCGGATCCCACTCCTTTCCATACGTCTGACCTTGGAAACAGCCTCCTATGCAGTCACTGAACACTGCAGATATTAATATTAATTATTATTGTGTTACAGACTGGAACTATTCCGGTTCACAACTTCATAATTATTACAGAATGACTAGTGGTTAATATGTGATTGTTTCTCAAATTTTAAATAAGAGGAAGCTGAAGGAAACTGCTACTCTTGCACGACATCAGGAGAATTATTGGATAGAGATCTCTGTATCCATCAGATTAGGAAAATACTTCAAATGTCTTTGGTTACAGAATATGTAATTTAATGTCAAGTCCAGAATGTATTTCCTTGAGGACACTGGACTGACATTAACATAAGTTCTTTACCAATCATTCTGGGCAGATTAGACTTTAAACAATT
>NW_011188333.1:0-1152 GCF_000146605.3 Meleagris gallopavo | reverse complement strand
TTAATTCTATGAGGGCCCAGAGTGGGAAATACATTGCTTCGTCAGCTTCTCAGGGCACAACATGTAAGGATATTGACTGATGTTTGTGCTTGTTGTCTAAAGGTCAAGAATCTGAATAAAACCTTTAAAATGCCTCTCTACTATGGCTCACCTGTTAAGTAGAGCATATATGCTCTGCTACGCTCTGGTCATCATTTTTAGAAACTTTTTCTTATGTTCTATCTTTAATAGATAGACATACTAAGCATCCTGCCTTCCAGCTTCAGCTCTCTTCAGAAGATGTGTAAGAAAGCTAAATCATCTCCTTAATTTATTAAGAGGACCCTTTGGACCATCTTAAAAACACATCTGTTTTTAAGATGTTAGTGTTTCTGCACTAGCAAACCTAAATTTGCTAACTGTTATCAAATAATATTCAGTTCTGTGACTGTATCTTTTCACCAGATGTCAGAGTTACTCCCAGACAAATAACCAGAAAAAGTAGACATAATTCTCAATTACCTGTATGCCTCAAAATCCTACCAACTTTAATGAGAAGAAACACACAATCTATCAAATCTTGTATTTAATCCGTCAAGGAATGCTTTGGTGTCTCCTCATTTATACCGTCTATTTCTTAACTGCAGATCTACAAGTCACAGAGCAACCTGTTTCGTAATGTGAAAAGATCCGTTGACTTACATAAGACTTTTTATTTCTCTGTAATTATAATTACCCTAACATGCATTAGGAAAAAATAAAAACAAATCCCCCGAGTTACGTCTCACCATGCAAAAATACATTGTTCCTCTTCTTTGCTGATTACAATGACCTGTCAAACACAGTATGACAACATTCGTCACTGAAATGAACTTTTACTCCAAATTAGTTTTCTTCCATTGCTCTCAAGCACAAGTATTATACACATTTCTCTCATTACTTCATAAATAAAAAACACTATTTGTTAGTACTTGTTAGCTTTAACTGTCATGCAAATATTTTATAGACAAAGCAAGTAGGAAATTAGATAATTTGTCTTTTGGAACTGCGCCCTTACATTCATTTCTTTGGAGTTTCCTTAAAAGGAGTACTGTATCTACTCTGTGTCAAAGTTCTGACCTGGCATCCAGAAAAAGAGGTGGATGGATTCAGAAAACACCAAAATTATACATT
>NW_011188332.1:0-513 GCF_000146605.3 Meleagris gallopavo | reverse complement strand
AGTGCCCACGTTAATATTCCTGTTCCCACTTAATTCCCTAAGTAATCTTATTTGCTTGGCGATACTTTTCAGGCGATGTTGGTACTGGTAACCTTACCCTTCAGTAGATGGTAGTTTAAAAGTAATTGGACCCTGAGATTAACAGCTCTGCTCAAGAGAAACAGCATGAGGAGCGAGGAGCTCGAGGTGGCACTGCCTTTCCTGACCACAGACAAAGGAATTTTATTCTTATTAATGGGAATATATTACTGTGGGAAACTTTTCTTGTGAATACACCTAACGCGGGCCTCCAGTAAAGAGAGGAAATGCAGTCAGCTTCCCATAGACTTTGTGGCGTCTTCTCTGGAGACATTCAAAACCTGCCTGGATGCCTGCCTGTGTAAGCTGCTGCAGGGAGCTGCTTTAGCAGGGGGTTGCATTGAGGGAGCTGTGATGCTGTGGACGTGGTGTGGGGTGCAGTCTGGCACTGAGCTGGCACAGCCCACCCTGCTGCTTATGGTTCGGTTGCCCACA
>NW_011188331.1:0-796 GCF_000146605.3 Meleagris gallopavo | reverse complement strand
GTTAATGCTTAGATTATATGTGGTGCAGTATAGAATCCAATCTATGTCTAAGCATTTGACATAGAATTGATTACTTCACTGAAAAACTCCAGCATAGGCAATAGCCTTGTATTTGCATTCCCATTTCTAGAGGTACTACTATATATTTGTTTAAAAAAGAAATATCTATAAAAAACTAAATTATATTATTTTGTAATTCAGTTTTCTGGGTTGAAATCTGATCTTATTTTTAAAAACTTAAAAGAAAGCAAAATTATTCAAAATATATATTTTTAATATATATAATATATTTAAATTATGTGTGTAATACAAACAAATATTTGAAAGGTTTTGACATAATTTATCATTTAAATGCTTTAGCAATGTTTACACAGAAAGTAAATCCTTCAGATTTTCCCACCGCTTCTTCTGGAGCTGAGCATTTCTAGTAATATCTCATGGTTTTGAATTATTATTATGATTAATTTTTAACTTATATAATGTAATTTGGAAAAAAAGTAGTGTTGCTTTGAGACTAGGTGTTACATGTTTTGTGGGGATTAGTGTAGAAGTGTTCAAGAAGGGCTATTCTGGAGTGCCAAGGTGCTGCCCCTGGTGCTTCTGCGGGACACTGCAGAAGTAAAGGGGGAACCTGGAGCTCTGGGGAGGGGAGTTGGGGGGGTGTCCTTGCTCAGAAAACCTGTCCAAATACCATGCAGTATAGAGGATCAGCAACCGTAACTCTTCCCATTATGACATGTTTATCCTTCACTGTAGATGTTATAAAAAAGCTCCCTAATGGTGCAATATATAAAAA
>NW_011188330.1:0-580 GCF_000146605.3 Meleagris gallopavo | reverse complement strand
TCTGTGGTGAAGTACTGTTACAGCTAGTATAATTCCAGGAAAAAAGTGAAGCAAGTGAAACACTGGTGAACATTTTCAGATCAAATTCACATGGGGTAGATAACTTTATAATATTTAAATGAGTCACATTAGCAAAGATACAGCCCAGGCAGTCATCTAACCACCCCGTGCCTTAAGTGAATTGCCAGTAAGCCTCAAACAACTTTTTTATAGGAGTCAGTTACTTTTTCAGATCAAATATACTTGTGGAAAAGCTGAGAGAGAAAAGTCAAGTGTGAAGTACTAGTCTAGCATAAGATTAGCTGAAACACTTCAGTAAGCATAGAAAAATCTCTCTTTACCATCTCTGCATAATATGCAGCCAATTTTCTAACAAAATCCGTTTGGAAATCCAGTAGACTCTGATTAACCTGATTCTGCAGGTCAAATCCTGTGACTGTTTGAACAGACTCCTGACTACTCTCCTCAGAGGAATTTTCTCCTCTCACCTCAGCAGTGAGTCTGAACCCACCAGTTACATTCAGCCAATAAGGAAACAAAACTAATAATATTCCAGCTTGAAGAATCAAAACAACCTTGT
>NW_011188329.1:0-848 GCF_000146605.3 Meleagris gallopavo | reverse complement strand
CAGTCCCCAGAACTGACACACCACATTCATTGCCACAGGAGCTGGGTAGGGTGAGGTGCTGCCAGTGCCACCCGCTGCTGCTATCGCCATGGGCCAGTAAGGAGCCGGCCTTTCTTTCCCCTCAGCATGGAAACTTGGCTTCTTGTCGGTGTGATAGATCTTGCCTGAAAGTGCTGAGAAGCCATGCTTTTCTAACTTCCTTTCTGTTGGGGAAAAGAATCTTACAACTAAGATTCTGACATTCAATCTTATTGCCAGAGACTAGCCATGACAATAGACTGTAACTGTGTTCTTTCTGCCATTACATGACTTTTCCATTACATGCTGTTTCCAGTGGAAGACCTTTCAAGCTCAGTAACAGTCTGTTGCATTTCAGACATTTCTATTACTAATTAATTTGCTTCTCACAGTAATAAGCCCATTCATAATCAGTTGATTTAGCATGATGTGGGTATTTCATGTCTCCTGATTATGCACTCTTTGCTATTTCTGTTGCAGGATTTCCCTGCTGTCAGGGTACAGTACCCTCTGGTCCCTGATGCAGCAGTCTACTCCATACCTTTGCCAACAGCAGTTGACTGAAAGATGACTTTAAATCCATTCAAGAAATTGAACTAAAACTGCTTAAAAAATTTCTATGCCTTTTTCAGATTTTTTAAGGACTTGGGTATGTTAGTATTGTCAGGATATGAGGGCCATGTCTGACTCAGGGAATTACAGCAACCACAGCATGGTGGAGCTGAGTGACTTCTGCCTCGTTCTGCCCAGGGCTCGGATCTGAAGGGCCAATGGCGTTGCTTTCATGAGCAGTGCTGCTGATGTTAGATCTGCTTGCAATGATCCATGCT
>NW_011188328.1:0-626 GCF_000146605.3 Meleagris gallopavo | reverse complement strand
GGGGTTGGGGATGGGGTGGCATCTCACTGCTGTACATCAGCTCAGGATGGCACTGGGGACTCCAACACCTGCTGATGGCCCTGCTGGTGACTCTGTAGGGTCCGGACAAGGCTCGCTCCCAGCTCCTCATCCTGGATCGTGGCTTCGACCCCGCTTCCCCAGTGCTGCACGAGCTGACCTTTCAGGCTATGAGCTATGACTTGCTGCCCATCGAGAACGATGTCTACAAGTGAGTGAATACCACTGGTGGGGAGCCAGGTGCTGGCAGCCCTCCTGGCACGGGCAGCTTTGACCACCCTCAGCCCATTGCCCTTTCCCAATCTTTAAGCGAGGAAGGTGGCAAGACGTGACACCAAGCTGAAGTAGTGTCACCCAGCTGTTGGCGGAACTGAGTGGCCCCTGTGTCCCTTTGTGGTCCCTCCATGTCCCCCCAGTATCCCTCCATGGCTTCCCTGCATCACCCTGTGTCCCCCTCCATGCTGCCCTATCCTATGTCACCCCATGCCCCCTGTAGTCTCTCCATGGTCCCTTGTGTCCTTCCATGGTCCCTCCGTGTTCTCCCACGTCCCTCTGTGGTCCCTCTATGATCCTATGTCACCCCATGCCTCGCATGTCCCCATGTCTCT
>NW_011188327.1:0-776 GCF_000146605.3 Meleagris gallopavo | reverse complement strand
TTTTTTTTTTTTTTTTTCCACCACTCCTCTCCCCCCATCAGCTGAAGTCTGCAATGAGGAAAGAATAACAAATTCTAAAGCTTCTTTAGCTCGTGAAGGCAGCATACGCCATGGAGAACCTCCTCAACTTTTTATTATTGTTATTTGTAATTATTATTCCTTTTGTAACAAAAATTCAGGTAGACATTCAAAAGAGTTTTTAAGTCGTTTTTCCTTATGGGCAGCAGCGAAAACCTTGCGGTGTCTGCAGCACTGCACACACACTGCCATTAATATTCTAAAGAGGCAATATTTTGCCAACACATTTAATCTGCTGGTGTTTATCCTTTATGTGGAGGATGAGCTTCTGAATGAAAAATTGTTCCTAAAAAGCAGCCCCTTGATTTCAATTTGTCTCATCCAAGGGCATTATCCTGCTATCTCTGATCATAAAATTAGTTTTGCTGGTTTCAGTGCGACTGTTCAGGTGAATAAGAATTGGCCATTTGAGCAAGGATTATTCCCAGACCGAAATGACAAATTATACAGTGCAATGAAGTCTGATCCCTTCTGATATTGTGTGTGATGACACTCAGGTTTGGGTTGGCTGGTTTTGTCTTTTTGTTGTCTGTTATTTTAGACAAATTTTAAATTGAAATAATATATTGCCTCAAAGCTTAGTATTTACCCGAGGGTTTTGTAAAGAACTAAGCAAATAAGTACATGCAAAATTACAGAAGCATTTATATATAAAGAAAGTAATAAAGATTTTTTTCATCGGTAACATCAAGGCTCCA
>NW_011188326.1:0-417 GCF_000146605.3 Meleagris gallopavo | reverse complement strand
GTGAGCACTGCTGGAGCTGTGGGTGTCCCTGTGCACTGCAGGCAGTGGGACCAGCTGGCTTCTGGGGGTCCTTTCCTACTCAAATGATTCTATGACCCTGGAGTGCCCACTGCTAATCTCTCTTCTTAGGGTGTAATCCATTAAAAAGGACTTCTAAAGGCTTTGCATCACAGAGAGCCTTTTTGTGCCTTAGCATTATTTTCTCAATAAGAAAGAAGTGATGGGAGCTGTGCAAGGATGTGGGGCGCCTTCATGGCTGCTCTGGAGATGGGAGCAGTTCATGGAGGGACACCCTGTTTTTTTCCTCCCAAATCTGGCTCCAGGATAGCTGCTGCCATCCCAAAAGGCAGTGCTGCAGGTCACTTCTTATCCCATGTCTCTGGCCTTCCTGAAGGAGACACTTCTGTCTTCTAGGGT
>NW_011188325.1:0-504 GCF_000146605.3 Meleagris gallopavo | reverse complement strand
CTCTTTCAGACGCTCTCCTTTGGGACTCCCTCTTTGGGACCCCCTTCTTTGGGATTCCCATGATGGGACCCCCTCCTTTGGGATCTTTGGGATTCCTCTTTTGGGACATTCATTTTGAGGAGGGTTTTTCTTTGTTTTTTTTTGTTTTTAATTATCCTTGTGCTGAGAGTGGGATGCATGCTGGGAAGGTGCAGAGGATGTCCCCACTTACAAGAACATCCCAACATTCAGCTCATCTGCTGTGTTTCTGTGTTGTAGAAAAGGTGAATAACTTCCCACCGCTCCCCAAATTCATCCCCCTGAAGCCCTGCTTCTATCAGAACTTTGGGGATGAGATCCCCATCGATTACCAGTCCCTGGTGAAGAGGATCTACCACGTCTGGATCTGTACGTTGGATAAGGAAGCTGCCCTGGTTGTGGGTGTGTGGTTGAGTTGGAAGGGGGCCCTGAAAGACCATCCAGTCCCACTCCTGTGCCAAGCAGGGACAAAGTCCCTTCAACCTC
>NW_011188324.1:0-768 GCF_000146605.3 Meleagris gallopavo | reverse complement strand
AGCACAGATTTTCCTCCCTGAGTTTAATCTCCTTAATACTCTACCTATATTCTTTTCCATTTTGGTTTCATATTTCTTCCATCTGAGTATCAACTCCGGCTTTCTTATATGGTGGTTAAAAGTAACAGAATTAGATCCAACTATTGAATACAAATCAAGGTTAAAGATAAAACAACATAATATTGAAACTGATTCTTGCAGCATGCAAGTTCCTAAGAGCAGGAAGAGATTTACTGTCAAAAGCATTATTCTGCATGCTGCATTTAAGGTAAGTTTAATAATAATGTAGAGATGTTAACCATTCTCAAAGGCAACATAGTGGAAAAGAAAAATCTGATTTTTCAATCTTTGTGATGAAGGGAGAAGAAAGCTCTCTACATCAGTTACTTCAAAACTTTGACAAAAGGGTTTGTCTTCTAATCTACTGTATAAGAATTCATCACGTACATGTTACAGCAAAACATGTATCCTATCCCCTGTAAGAAGAACAACAATTTTCTTCTATTTTTAGCTATTTTTAAAATTGAAATGTGGTTTTCATACACAATACAGAGTTATATTTTGACTGAACTTTGTTTACTACTTTAAGAAATAATTATAACTCTTAGATGTCATCTTTTTTAGTACCTACAAAGCAATAATACAAAAGCCATCAGTAAGAAAGGAATTAAAATGCACAGAATGAGATCACTTTTGTCTCTTACAATACACAACAAAGGCTCTGATGCTAAAATATTCCAACGTATATGATCCAGCACAACAGATAAA
>NW_011188323.1:0-852 GCF_000146605.3 Meleagris gallopavo | reverse complement strand
GCCACATTAATATTCATTGCTGGACAATGTTTGACAGTGAGGGAAAAATCTGTGTTATAAGACCTACATCTCTGACATATATTTTATGTTTCCTCAGCAAGGAACGTTGGATGAAGAGAGTTTTCAAGTTTTGTAGAGCTTGCATGTTACTCAGATTGTTGTGGAGAATTTTGGGTTATATCTTGAGATATGTAGGCTTACTTTCTTCTTTAATGATCAATAATAGCTTTATATACACAAGTACCCTAAAGCTTCTGTAAATAACCTAAAACAATATACGAGTTGGAAATCAGACCCTTTGAATATTTTCATCCACTTTGCTAATTTTTTTTATTCTATAATAAGAGAAATCCTTAAATCCTCAATATTATTGAAATGTTCTCATTAAAAAGTTTAACAAGCATTGGAAAGATGAAAAAATAAATAACATTTTGTTTGCACTAATAAAAATGCAATTCATGTGTCAAAAAAAGAAAAGCTTAAATTCAAAAAGAATTATTAGAGAAAGAAATTCACTTAATTGCAGAATGACGGGGAAATTGGTTTTATTTGGGTATCTAGGAAGATCACATTCCCCTTACCCAGGCTCCTATTCCAGCCTGTGGGGAAACCACCTTTCTGCTTTATATATATTCTGTAAAAGATGAGAGGTCACAAACTTTCCTTGCCAAAGGGACATAAGGCCTGCTGCACTTCACTATATGACACAAAGATCTTTCTTCACACATGCTGGGAAGCTCAATTCTTGTACCTGTCCACCTAACAGAGAGCTTCACGCCATACATCATGACACAATGTTGTTAGAACATGAAAATGAATGTTAACTCTAAAAACAGTGCAAGCAACTTTAGC
>NW_011188322.1:0-524 GCF_000146605.3 Meleagris gallopavo | reverse complement strand
GGACAGGGAGGTGATCATCCCCTGTGCTCAGCTCTGGTGGGGCCGCACCTCGAGTGCTGTGCTCAGCTGTGGGCCCCTCACTGCCACACAGACATCGGGGCCTGGAGCGTGTCCAGAATGGGGCAACGGGGCTGTGAGAGGTCTGAGCACAGTGGGGACTGATGGGGAGCAGCTGAGGGAACTGGGATGGTTCAGTCTGGAGAAGATGAGGCTCAGGGGAGACCTTATTGCTGTCTGCAACTCCCTGAAGGAGGCTGTGTGAGGTGGGGATCAGCCTCTGCTCCCCAGTAACTGTGATAGAATGAGAGATGATGGCTTTAAATTGTACAAGGAGAGGTTCAGGTTAGAAATAAGGAAGAATTTATTCTCAGAAAGAGAGGTGATGCAGTGGCACAGACTGCCCAGGGAAGTGGTGGGGTCACCATGCCTGGGGTGTTCAAGAACCACAAGTATATGGCACTGATGGATGTTGTTTAGTGGTAATTCTGTGGTAGGTGGATGGTTGAACTAGATGATCTTAGAGG
>NW_011188321.1:0-462 GCF_000146605.3 Meleagris gallopavo | reverse complement strand
CAAGCCACTCTCAATGATACTTGAAAGGTTGTGGCAATCAGGTGAAGTCCCTCATGACTGGAAAAAAGGTAACATCATACCCATCTCTAAAAACCTTAAAAGATGAGCCTAGGAACTACCAACCTGTCAGTCCCACCTCTGTGCCGGGGAAGATCCAGGAACAGACCATTCTGGAAGCTCTGCCAAGGCACATGAAGGCAGCAGGTCATATGAGAAAAGCAGCATGGCTTCACCAAGGGCAAATCCTGCTTAACCCACCCAGTTGCCTTCTATGATCATGTCACTGTATCAGTGGGCAAGAAAAGAGCCACTGATGTCATCTAGCTCAACTTCAGTAAGGCCTTTAAGATGGTACCCCCAACAGCCTTCCCTCCAAATTGGAGAGAGATGGCTTTGATGGGTGGACTGTTCAACGGATGAAGAACTGGCTGCAGGATTGAGTCCAGAGAGAGGTGATCAGTG
>NW_011188320.1:0-498 GCF_000146605.3 Meleagris gallopavo | reverse complement strand
CATAATAGGCAGGGAAGTCATCAGAAACTAAGTAGCACATAACTCACACAGAGGTAACACCACACTCTACTAAAGGTCTGCTCAGAAGCAATTTATAGCAAGTCTTGCATACTGCAAGCTAAACAAAAAGCCATCTTAGCTTTCTTCATGTCTCATTTCTGGGCTTTAAAAGCATCAATGCAATAAGAAAACAAACTTGAAATTCCAAAGGCAAAATATTTTTAAATGTCAGATACCACTCATCCAGGACATCTTTGGTATAAAGATCTTGAAAGTACCCAAATAGCTTCATTGGAGCCATCTCAGCTGACTGTGAGGTCCAAACACTCAATCTTTTTTCATAAATTCTTCTGAAATGCATCACCCAGACAACATCAAAAGGTAGCTGAAGCTCACTGACCCATTCAGCATACCTCCCAAGTCTCAGGAACTAATCCTTGCAAGTATAAACAGGAGTTAATTTTTCATTTTCCTCAACATAGAAACAAAGCACAGAGA
>NW_011188319.1:0-2749 GCF_000146605.3 Meleagris gallopavo | reverse complement strand
TTTAAGGAAAAGGCAGGAACCATATGCCCACATCTGCCAAACAGATTCTGCAGACCACTGAAAAACTGATGGTAGAGAGCATTGCTCAGAAGCTGGCTACAAGTAACTTACCTTTTCCTCCCCTTTGCTCCCAAGAAAGAAAACTCAAATCTTTCTGCAAAGGTTTGTTTCTTCCTTTAAAAAGACAACTTTTTTTTTTTTAATTGATGATGCACTTGACAAGTGAGCAGAATTACTGTAATTCCAGATGTGAAGAGAGCACATATGTTTCAGAAATTCTCACAAATCAAGTGATTTTGCATCACAACTGAGTGACTGTAGTAAAAGTGGATTATTTATAGACAGTACAGTTGTCCAAAAGTGGCATTTCTTTCAAGTTCTTTAAATTTTGGTCAATCTCAAATAATAGTTTGGAGTGAGAGAAACTGGGAGAACAGATCTTGAATGTCCGTATATTTTGTTCCTGAAAAAAATTAAAGCAAAAAGTTTCAATTATTTTCTTGTAAAAGTTTTTATTTGAGACTTCAAATTTCATGTTTGATTACCTAAGCTTTCTAGAGTGTCCCTAACAAACTAGATGAAGAAAGGAGGGGATATCATTTTTTAGCAAAATGCAGGGAGATGGGGTTCTTGAAAAATTTTGGCCCATTATGGTTCCCTTCCTCAGGGTAGCAATCAAAACAGGAAAAATCACTTTCACCCTATTCTGTTCCAGCTATTAGAAGAAAATTCCTCTCATTAAAGGAAATGCTGAATAATTAGCTCTTTAATGAATATTCTATGTGTTTATATATACATTATATATAGATACCTGTAGGACTAGTAATTTATGCTATTTACATGAACAGTTCTCCTGGTCTAGAGTTCACAGGTGATTTATTCTTGAGAAGGAGCAAGATGGATGAAGTATACCACATCTCTTCTACTGAGAAGGTCCAGCAGCTGGAAAGAGAACTAGCAGCACAGCTGGCAGAGCTGAAGGCACAAATAGAAGACAATGGGGTACTTCAGGGAACACCAAACAGGGCATACAGGTACTGATAGTTTCCTGGGGAACGAGGGAGAGAGTGAGATTGTAGCAATGCATTGTCCTCTCCTCAATGCAAATGAATGTCCTGTGTCTAAATATTCATTTTAGAAGGTCCCCATGGAAGTCAGGAATAGCAGCTTTTTCATTGTGAGTCTGCCCCAGTGTTGCAGCTGAAATGGAAGAGAATGTGAAAACATAAACTAAATCCCATTTCATGTCATGTATTGCAAACAAAACGTTCAATCTCCTTAGCACATCAAGTATTTCCTCCTTATGGTGAAGGGGAAGTAGCTTTAAATATTATGCTGGGATGTCTAAACAGAATGGTTGCAAGTAAGACAGCTGCTCTTGCTCTCCTCAGCCATGATGAGATATTAGATGTGACAATGCATCCACGTTTGGCTTCAGGAAAGCTGTAGACCACCTAGAGAATATTTGGAGGAAAACAGAGGTCAAGAAAGTTTGACTAAGACACTTAAGACAAAAAGGAAAGCAGCTGGACTTGTGTCTCCATTCAGTTTTGTCTGGATTATAAATCTTCAGACACACGAGAGATTTCTGTAAAGATGAGGGGAATAAATTTCTGTTTCCACTTAAGAATAGAACAGAAATCATGGGCTAAAATTCAAACATTCCAAATAGAGTATTAATTAAATACTGATGTCTGGGTAAGGAAGTTGCTCCATCTGTGATTAGAAGCCTTTAAGAACAGGACAGATGAACACCTGTAAGCAATAAATATGCTTTTCCTGCCTTAGAGCAGTGGGAGTGCTGGGTGATCACAAAATCCTCCACAGCCCAACATTGTTGTGGTTCTAAATTTTTCCATTTGCACCTGCCGAGTGTTTTTTTTGGCCAAGATTCAGAAGATGTTTTTACTGGTCCAGTTTTCATCTGTGTTTTTAATTTACATGCATTCATTTTTGTTCATTTAACAAAAACTTTGCAGTGTGTACTTGCTATAAGTATGTCGATGCGTGAGAATTAGAACACTGTTTTCTTCCAGAATTTTTCACAGCTCCTTGTCATGCAGGCATTTTAGGAAGGAAGCCGGCTAAATGATGAAGGATGATTGTCAGGGAACTCTGCTACATAGCTGTGGGCTGTCATATGTGCCCAGAGAATTGACAAGCATCCAGATGGATTATTAAAAGGCTTTGACTCAAAAATAAATAAATAAAAATTAAAAATATCTTCTAATTAATCCAATCATACTGCCATTAAACTTTCTTACTGTTGATCTTGCCATTTGAGTTGTGTTGTGCCTGACCAATATTTGCTTTCCACCAGTTTGCATGTAACATCTTGCTGAACCATTTTTTCCTTGCAGCTCTGTTCCAATTCCAAAAGATGCAACTTATTTCAGAAAAGAAAGAGAGAGAATACTGAAGAGAATCTTACAGGTAGGTAGCTAAAGCCTACATCAGCTTAAAAAAATCTCTTTGCTCTTAGAATCATAGAACAGTTTGAGTTGGAAGGGACCTTTAAAGGGCATACAGAGACACCCACAGCTAGATCAGGGAGCTCAGAGCCCCGTCCAGCCTAGCACTGAATGTACCCAAAGATGGGGCATCTGCCACCTCTCTGGGCAACCTGTTCCAGTGCCTCACCACCCTTATTATAAAAAACTTCTTTCTTGTATCCAACCTAAATCTCCTTTCTTTTAGTTTGAAACAATTTCCTCTGGTCTTATTACAACAGACCCTGCTAAAGAGTCTG
>NW_011188318.1:0-1172 GCF_000146605.3 Meleagris gallopavo | reverse complement strand
TACTGTGCAGAACATTAGAGCAAACAGTTTTCTCTGGCAGACACGGGTTCTGCTCCGCACTCCCCTTCTCCCTGACACACCATATGGACCTCTCTTAATGAAATATATGTAGCGAGGGATATTAAAGCAGCTCAGCATTGGTGCAAACACTGCTCCTTTGGAAGTCAGGCTGAAAAACATCACACGTTTCTGGAACCATCGCTTTCAACTTTAGGGTCCATTACACTGCAGTCCGTGAGCTTTGATTAAAATGCCAGATAAAGGCTTGGTGATGTAAAACATGCATTATATATATGTAATTTGATATATATTATTAAAATCAGAGCTATTCTTCCAAAATGCCTTTATGTAAGTAGCACATCGTAAGAAGAGCCCAGGGAAATCAGGAAAGCTGGCGTGGACAGCTTCAGTACAAAAGAGATAACAAAAAAAACCCAGAAATTTATTAAAAAGAGAGATTTTTCTACAGCAAAGAAGGGCATTTCCACGGTTCCGATTATGCGCAGAATATAGGTGCGATGCAAACCGACAGCAGGCTTTAAAGGACAGCTGGGAGTTACAGACAGGTTACCTGGTTCGTCTGATGCAACCCATGGTAAAACTGTCTGTCCATGCACCCAGCAATTCCCTTGTGATTTTCACTGACTTAAGGAAAATTGGCCCATAATCCCATCAGCAGCAACAAGCCGGGAGCCTCTACAGAACAGATCCTTTGAGAAGAAAAGGGCTTTTATTTTGGGGAAGAAATCTGTGTTAAGTTGCTTGAGCTGAGTTTTGGTTTTGTGTTTTTTCTCTCCCTCTTTCCTGGAGCAAGAGGCAGGACAGATAGACATTATCTAAAAAAAATCTTGCAGCGTAATGTCAAGATCGATATGTTGACCTAACAAGTAATGCCAGCTTCAGTAGTGTCTTAATGATGTGATCATTATCTTCTTACCTGAAGTGCAGCAGCAGTGAGCACGTGTGCCAGCAGGAAAGCTTAAGACTACTTAGTGCAAAAGACCACAAACATTTCCCCATATGCACAAAGATATTCTCCACACTTGGTGTCTCGGGGAAAAAATAGGTACCCCTATTCCTGATCACCCACAGCGGGCTCAATTAACCAAGCACCACAGAAAAAAACACCACTGTTGTGGAATTGTTGCTTCCCTCTGGGTAACACAGCTCTT
>NW_011188317.1:0-448 GCF_000146605.3 Meleagris gallopavo | reverse complement strand
TTTCTTAACTCTATTTACATTCTGAGATATACAGCAAACTGGTGCCATTGTCATCCTCATCTCCAGCGACTGCAGGCCCTGCGTGCCGGGTGCGGCAGCGATGCAGCCCAGCTGGGCCATGCCCAGCATGGTGACAGCTTCCCAAATCACGTATCCCGTGGAGCAGCGCTGCCTTTTCTCACATGCATGCTCGTTAGGGAATTTCTCTTATTACCTGGGCCATAATCCCTGCCTGGGGGGGGCACCTTGTGCACAGAATTAATTTTATTTGGCCACAGAAACTCCCCGTACCTTTGGCATGTTAAGTCTTTGTATGTAGAGGAGAAACTCCTAAAGCAAAGAGACTTTGCTTTGCCTGACTGAAGGCCCAATTGAAAACCCGTCACCAGGTTGGATGGGAAATCAGCCTTACTGGCTGAGGTGAGTGGTGTGCAGAAAGGATGATCTG
>NW_011188316.1:0-719 GCF_000146605.3 Meleagris gallopavo | reverse complement strand
CTGGTATGCAATGCACTAAAAAATACAAATATCACATACTAAAGAAATAAGAAGAAAATAAAAAATTGAAGAGCTGTTCATTAAATGTGCTCTCTCAATTCCAAGCTCCAACTGAGACAACAAATTTATGTAAATAAAAGCATATGATCAAGGATTGAGGACTCTATCACAGTTCCTACATACTAGAGGTCAAACTAAATTTGTAGGCACCCCCTTAATTCTGTCCTTTAACTGTCTATATTTGCCCTTGAAACTTAGATATTCAAGTAACGCATACAATTATTCTATTTTGATAATATCTCATAGGTGCCTATAATCACAGAACAAATTTAATCTACTAAATAAATATGATGTAAAACACGCAGTCTTTCCAAGTTTCTCTCTTTCTGTCGTCTTTCCTGTCTCCTCTTACTCATTTTCAGTGTCCAACCTAGCTTACAATTCTAAATGTGGAAGTTACATCTAATGACTATACACCTGAGTATAAATCTGGATGGCTGAATTGTTAAGGATATTAAGAGACAAAATACTGGTTAATTCCCTTAGATAATCAAATACATAATTCCGGACATACTTTCATATCTATATTCTGAAATATTAACCTCGCAACTTCCATGTTTCTCCCAGATGTATTCTAGACATTGTTTTTCATGATAGAGCCATGATAGAGTCAGGTTTACTTTTGCAAATGGAAAGGATTATTTGTTTTAATACGTTAG
>NW_011188315.1:0-640 GCF_000146605.3 Meleagris gallopavo | reverse complement strand
AGCATCTGAACTTTCTGTATACCATATTTTCTTTCCACTTTCTGTTAACTGAAAGAGATTAAAAAGGAAAAAAAATAGGGAGTAGGCAAAGAAGAGATAAAGTATGGGTACAGTGCCATAATGGGATTTATTACCTGAGTCTGCTGATGCACACAACAGTTTTTTCTTCTCCCCGAACCCTTGACTGAAGTTAAAGGCAGTTAAAGGCACCACAGGCGATCTTCCTAATCTCAACCAGAGTGAGGCATCAAATTTGAGGTGTAAGGACCCCAGAGGGCACAGTGCCCTTGCTGATGGAGTCATGGAATCACTGAATGGCTTAGACTGAAAGGAACTTACAGCTCATCCAGCTCCATCCCCACTGCCATGGGCAGCGTTGCCCCTCATCAGATCAGGGTGCCATCCAGCCTGGCCTTGATCACCTCCAGGGATAGGGGCACCCACAGCCTCTCTGGGCAGCCTGTACCAGGGTCTCACCACCCACTGAATAAAGAATTTCTCCCTAATATCTAACCTAAATTTCCCTTCTTTTAGTTTAAAGACATTCCCCCTTGTCCTATCAGACCATGAAGCAGTGAGGGCTGGCTATTACACGTGGCCAAGTGGACTGACAGTTCCTCCCTGCAGGGCTATCTGCTGT
>NW_011188314.1:0-499 GCF_000146605.3 Meleagris gallopavo | reverse complement strand
GAATAATCTCAGCTTTTTCTTAAAATTCTACAGGGATGAGGGGATAGTGGCCACCCTCAGCAAGTTTGCTGATGATACAAAGTTGGGAGGATTGGCTGACACGCTTGAAGGCTGTGCTGCCATTCAGCGAGACCTGGACAGGCTGGAGAGCTGGGCAGTAAGAAACCGGATGAGGTTCAACAAAAGCAAGTGTAGGGTCTTACACCTAGGGAGGAATAATTGCATGCACCAATACAGGCTGGGGGATGAGCTGCTGGAGAGGAGCTCTGCAGAGAGGGACCTGGGCGTCCTGGTGGACGACAGGTTGGCCATGAGCCAGCAGTGTGCCCTCATGGCCAAAAAGCTTAATGGCATTCTGGGGTGCATTAAGAACAGTGTGTTCAGCAGGTCGAGGGAGGTGATCCTCCCCCTCTACTCTGCCCTGGTAAGGCCTCATCTGGAGTACTGTGTCCAGTTCTGGGCTCCCAGTACAAAAAGACAGGGATCTCTTGGAAAGAGT
>NW_011188313.1:0-961 GCF_000146605.3 Meleagris gallopavo | reverse complement strand
CTTTTAGTAACAAATGACAGAATTTAAAAAGGAAAAAAAAGAAAGAAAACATGTATTTACATGAACCTATAACTCAAGCAGAAAAGCTTTAGTGGCCTTTTCAGATGGAATGACTCTGAACAACCCTTCACTTTGTTATTTTATGTACACTGGTGTGCTCTGGCCTCTGCTGTGATAGATAATCCCAGTGTTGTACTAATAGCCGTTAAGACCCTACAGCATAAAATAACATCACAGCATTTGAACAAGAGAGGTCTCAGGAGTACCTTCTGCTGTGATCACTGAATGTGCTACTGCAATGGAAAATCGCTCCTGTAGATGCTGCTGAACGTTTTGTCTGTTCTTCATTCAGAAATTTCAAATATTATCCAAATTATGGGCATTCCACTGTGAAATAAGAATACGAAGTGTTATATGGCACAGGAGAAAGTCCCTTATTTGCAAAATCCCTGTTGGCTGAGTACATATCAAATCACCATTACGGTTGACAGAAGAGAACTCCTGGTAGCTCCCAGGGTCGTTTCAATTTCATTCAGAGAAGCCAGTAACTGAAGATGAAGAAAAAGCTATTTGATTCACCAGAGAGACCTGATGCACCTTGCTCTTGTCCATGCTCTGGCTTCAATTTGCTGAAGTAGATACTACATTGTAGCAGCCAGAGTTCAGGGATGAGCTCCAACCTTCTTGCTCAAGATCAGGTAAGTGAGCAGGCAGGAGGGTATTCAGGCAAGCTGAAGTGGAACAACAGAAGTCTGGAGAATCAAGAGCAGATCCAGCACAGAATGAGGCAGATTTCTTTGTCATGTTGTTGACTCAGGATAGTAAGGGGTTCAGACAGATGGGAGCTTTCATTTTCTTGCTTTCCTTTTGGGATGAACTGTAGCTGAGCAAATCAGCATCTGACCAGCACTTCCACTTCTGATGTTGATAGATTTTGTTTATTTTTGGGGGTGCAGGGTTT
>NW_011188312.1:0-914 GCF_000146605.3 Meleagris gallopavo | reverse complement strand
CTATCATGTTAGAAATGCTTTTCAAACATGAGATCCCTTGCCCAATTTTATGTTTCCCATCTTTAATCAAGCTGTCTCTTACCAGCTGTTGTCCATCTTTAAGATAGTTTCTGGAGATGAGCTCTTTTAAAATATATCTTCTATGGTAAGGAAAGAGGTTGGCTCTGAATTTACATCTGTAGGACTTGCTCATTATAGACATCTCTAAAAGTCAAGAGTGACAAATGTAAAATTGTGACTTTGTGCCTTATTTAAGATTTTCCAACTGAACATCTAGTGGCATAAGCTATCTGCTATTTTCAAGCCCTTCTGAAACTGAATCACCATTAGAAATCATGAATTTAAAAGTTAATGCATGGATTTCAGTTTTCATTTCTTAAAAGCATATGGGAGGAAGAAACATGGGTGACATTTTCCTATAAACAACTGGGCCAAACAGGTTCTCAGAGTAGATTACCTGTAGTACTGAAAAAAGAATATCTATCTTTTAAGTTTTATTTTTGTAAAGTGTTTTAAATAAACCAATTTCTTTAATTATGATATTAATGATATCAGAATTAAGGTAACCAAATGTGCAACTTTATTATTGTTAGTAAAAGTGGAGTGTCCAAGAGCATGTAAATCTTAACATTTTTAGAATATGCATCATTTCTAAATTTGGAAATTGTCAGATTAAGATGAAAACTGTTTAGTTGGAACCTAAATATCCGTTTAGCTTGATGATCTGAGTATCAAAGGACACACTGTTAAAGTAAAATAATGAAAGCTTCCAGCCATTTTCATCATTGTTGATGTCTGCACATACTGTAGGCAGTTTTCCTTGTTTATAAATGATGTCATATTAGCAATAATAAAAAGCATTCATGAGAAAATGCTCTCTTGCAACACTCAAATCAATTTGTAGGATTAGTTCT
>NW_011188311.1:0-3597 GCF_000146605.3 Meleagris gallopavo | reverse complement strand
GACTACTGAATTTGTAAATTTCTGCTTTTAGCTGAAATTGATGATGCTTCCTAGTGCGTGTATTCAGAACTTAATTCACCATATTATAGACCTGTCTTCATGCATATAAATTAAACAAGAGTCTATTATGAGGTACAGATAGTATTCCAAATTTTTAAAGGAATTTTGATCTCACTTGCAAATTTCGCAGTTGCTTTGTGGCAAGAACTATTTTGAACAATATAAAGCATATTTCATTCAAAACACTGGAAATATCAATGTGTGCCTTTTTTTCACTTTGTGTACCTAAAAGCAAACTATGTAAGATTTTTCTAATTTTCAGTATGACGGAAAGCCAATATGGGGAGACATCCTTGATTCTTCTAAAAAAAAAATGCTTCCTTATCTAATGGTCTTTAAATCCTTTATTTGAAGTCTGAACCTTTAAAATAATTAGGCATACGACAAATATATGCACTCATAGCAACTCATAGCTTATCATTGAACAATGTGAATTCCACATTCTCTGCAGTCTTTAGATCTAAATCATAAACACTAGAGACTGTAAAGAACAATTATGTTTTGCAGATTATCATTCCTGGCAACACAGGATTATTTTATGAAGTACTTCTGCTAATATTTTGTTTTATCTAGTGGTGAACTGATACTAAAAAGCCTTTCAGACTCCAAAATCTGTTTGAACCATAGGTACTTTTGTAACTAAGGACCTAAACATAAAGATCACTCAAGTTACCTTGGGAAGAACTCTTTCCTTGTGGAAAGGAGCAATTCAAAATCTTTTTGCATTAGTTAAAGCTCAGATTGGTATTAAGTGCAACTCAGATTGGCAGTCGGTACTCAAATGAAATCCATTCCATTGGGCACAAGAGGGAAGAAGCTGAAATGTTAGCTGATGTTTGCTAGAAGCACATTTAAAAACTGCATAGCTGTATTATATAAAAATTCAGTGTGCCAAGAGAGCAATTTCAACTAAGAGAAGAGTGAACTACAAGCGATCTTTAAAAGGGCCATGTGTGAGAAAGGCAGCTGTTGTCCACTGCAGAATGGGAAGAAATATGAGAAGAAATAATTGTATTTCTGAAACAGGCCCTTTAGTGGAACTGGACATGTCTGTGAGAACCACACATTGACTGTTAGGATTTATGATATTTGGCATAAAATAACTTAGTGGAAAATTTTTTGTCTTCTCTCTTTACATGAACTCTGTGTAATTGTTGAAAGATGTTTCTCATTTACTAAAATTATTTAAAATTTAAAGAATGTTGCAAGCAAATATCTTCCCTCTGATTCTGAACAGTGTATTTTTAGCAGCTTTTCTAAAATATGTTATACCTGTCCTCCTCTTATTTTGAAGAAAGAAAATGTACTATAAAAAGCACCTTATTTATTTGTAGGTATTATCTACCAAGCAAGTTCTCCAAGTGTGATATTGAAGAGTATCACGAATTTTTAAACAACGGAGGTGGAGCCTGCCTTTTCAATAAGCCAACCAAGGTAAGAATTACCTTATTATTGAGTATTCTTTCTATTATACTTTTAACTTAGATGAAATCAAGAAGAGTGAAAGACTGATGTCTTTGGACGAGAATCCCTGGAAGAAGAAGTAAGAATAGTTTTATTTCACATGTTCCAAGATCTGGACACTCTGCAGCACGACTGGTTACAGGTGGTTGTGGTAGTCTTCCTCTTGGGAAGAGGGAACAGTTTTCATAGTGACTTTCAGAAAAGATTTTGAAAACTGGGACTAATTTTTTTAATGCTGGAAGAGGCAGAGCAACAGAGTAAGCCCTGAGGAGCAGGGAGCAGATACGATGGAGCTGCTGGGAGGGAGCTGCACAAGCATCAGGGCTGCCTGAATGGCTGATACATCCCCTCCATATTTGCCTATTAAGAATGAAATTGGAGGTCTTGCTGCATGAGTATTGGAAATCAAATGTAGCGGGGAATATTTCCTTTTCTTTGCCTCTTGTGTCTGAATTTTTTTTACCAGCTAAACAGCTTTATTCACAGGGTGCATGCAAAGACTATGAAATGATGAACTGAGACATTTCAGGGAAATAAATGCAAAGCAGGGTTAAGGAAACTCCAGCCAAGATGTAAGCAGTTCTGTGATGTAGGATTTACAGCAGGGTTTCAGTATAGATCTGCTCCATTTACGGAAGTGCATGTTAATGTGTAAATTAATTAGAGTAATCTTGAGTCTTTTCTACGTATAATTAATATTATCCCCTATTTAATGGCTGTCTTTCAAAAAGCAGATGAAAGAGGCTAAGGCAGAAAGACAGTACCACATGGAAAAAACGACTTCGTGGCTGAGGTGACCACAGTGCAAAAAGAAAGTCTGTTCTGGGGTACATCTGGATAAACTGTGTGCTGATCTCTGAAATGTTATCTCCTTTTCATGGAATAACATAGAAAAGTAGGGAGAAAGTACTGTAATTGAGTAAGAAGTTGCAAGCTTTCTCATTCTTTAGAATGTTCCTGCATTTCAAAAGTTTGTTTTTTCCATTTTTATTACAGACAGAGAGTAATGCTGAACATTTTATTACTTTGCTGAGTGAATTGTTTCCATAGTGTAATGCTTTCTTACTTGGGCTTGCTTTAGTGATTACATTCATTTACCCATCTGTCACTCTGAAAAACACAATTACTCTGATCTCAATTTAGATTACTGGCATTTGCAGTTTTTTCTAGTGGCATATGAAAATGTGAAAGTCAGATGCGGGAGCCAGGGTGATTTAGACTTTTTCTGTATTGCTGTTCAGGTTGTGTTGAGGTTATTAACAGTGGATGTCTGTTTAATTCACAAGGCTGCCAAACACACGTGCTTCCTAGCAAGGGTGATGAAACACCAACTTGTGGTTTTCAAGAAACATGAGATGTGTCAAAATGCAGCGTTCGACAATGCTCCGCTGTGACATCAGCTGTGATTGCCAAAATCAACTCCAGGAGCAGATTGATCATAAGCTCTTTTCAAGCAATTAGATGAATTATATAGTGTCTTTTGGGGATAAGTTATGCAATTTGCTTCCAGTTTTTGTTCTTTTATTTCACGTTTAGTGGTGCCAGTATACTGCAGGAAATTGGCAAATGTCTTAAGCTGGGGTCCTCTCTTTGTGCCATCTGCTTGTCTGTATTGAGCAGTGCAGTTAGAGACACTGAAGAAGTTAAGATATCTGGAAAAATAAGAAACGAGCAGTTTAAAACAACTCTTTAATAATCGTGACAGGTAATTGCTTGCTTACATGTAATGTAATTGCATATTGCAGTCAAATTTCCATTTCAGTAGGGGATCTAACAGTAGCTGCAAGCATGTGCCACAAGTGGTGGGCTGGTTTGTGGCACCGAGGCGGCTGCAGGGTGATGCTCCTCCTGTGGGCTGCAGAGAAGCAGCAGCCAGAGAACCACTGTACACCACCATCAATGTGTTTGTGCAGGTGGCTCACGAGCAGGGTGGTTTCTAGAATGATCTTGTTTAAGAGATGAACTCTAATTTAAACTAACTCCGTAATGCTCTTCTATACCTTCTCCTTCATGTAACAAAAGCCACAATTATGTTTTCTTGTGCTCAAAAGGAAAAATTTCTTTCTTTTTTTG
>NW_011188310.1:0-561 GCF_000146605.3 Meleagris gallopavo | reverse complement strand
TACTTTCAGTTTGCAATGGTCCTCTTTCAAGTAATAATGTAAATGCATCTAAGGGTGTAATTCCTTCTGCCAACAGAGTTGTGTGAGAGGACCTTCCGTCACTTCCTTCTTGAAACTCCTGAGATACCAGAAGTGTTGAGCATCCAAACGGAAATGGGTTGGTGCTCTGCAAGGAGCCCACGTACTGTGTTAGTGTCCTTTAGCTTACTCAAGTTGTTGTATTAGGTGACTCTTTAGTAGCAGATCTCAGTCAAACTGAAACGTGTGATGAGGCTCAGTCCTTGTGTTTGTGTGTCTGCGTTCAAACTGACTCTTGTGTTATTAGTCGTCCTCCTTCTTTTAGGACAATACATCTTCCCAACTTGGAGGTGTAGAAATGACTTAGCAAGGGTGTTGATAGTCTATAGGATGGATTGTGCAGAAAATGCCTCAGTTACTTGGATTAAAGAGCGTTAAAGTAGGAGCGTGCTTTGTAGAACTGTGTGTTTCAGAGTCATACAGTCAAATGTTGGAATTGTCTGGGGCGCAGTGGCAGTTAAATCCTCAGTTTCTCTTGGATTT
>NW_011188309.1:0-577 GCF_000146605.3 Meleagris gallopavo | reverse complement strand
TGTTGTATTAGGTGACTCTTTAGTTAGCAGATCTCAGTCAAACTGAAAACGTGTGATGAGGCTCAGTCCTTGTGTTTGTGTGTCTGCGTTCAAACTGACTCTTGTGTTATTAGTCGTCCTCCTCTTTTAGGACAATACATCTTCCCAACTTGGAGGTGTAGAAATGACTTAGCAAGGGTGTTGATAGTCTATAGGATGGATTGTGCAGAAAATGCCTCAGTTACTTGGATTAAAGAGCGTTAAAGTAGGAGCGTGCTTTGTAGAACTGTGTGTTTCAGAGTCATACAGTCAAATGTTGGAATTGTCTGGGGCGCAGTGGCAGTTAAATCCTCAGTTTCTCTTGGATTTGGAGCTGATCACTGATTGGACTAGGTGATCTAGTGGGTCCTTTCCAACCTTGTGATTCTATGATATCCTACTATAGGCAAAGATTCTTTGGTTTACAAGGTCTTTTGGAGTTTTGCTTAGCTGATTTCAGATCTCTTGTTTGAAAAGTGGCCGTGCAGGAGAACTCCTAACTATATACATTTCTAAATGGACTGAATTCCATTTTTTTCCTGTGTAGCAGATCTGACAC
>NW_011188308.1:0-612 GCF_000146605.3 Meleagris gallopavo | reverse complement strand
TGGTGGTACCAGTGTCTTGTAATGCAGCCTCTCAGAATCTAAACCCGGAAGGCACCGTGTGCTGCGGGGCACAGACATGGGTACAAAGCTCTGATTCTGAGTTGTTAGGTTGAGTAACAGCTTGAAGGGCTCTTTGCCTCGAAACCGGAATGAGAGACTTCTCTGTCACGAAACCTGTAACTAGGGGATGCTTCGATGGTTTGTGTTTTATTCACAGCTACAGCCTGTGGAAATCGCAGAAAATATTTCACTTTTCCAGTTGGGGTTACTTTCATCAGAGCCTTTTGCTGATGGTTCCCAGATACAGGAGACAGAGTTTTCACTGCAGATCAGCATGAGAGCTGTGTAAATTCACAGCCTGGGGTTTTGCCTTGGGCTGCTGATGGGAAGTCACTGACGTGGCAAAGACAGTTACAGTTAATGTGGCTGTCGCTGTTTGCTGGTAGTTCACAGAAAAGGGCACAGTTCTCAGTGTGGGTCTTATGACTTTCTTGACAACGGTATTACCCTGTAGGGAAGGTCTGAAACCTTTTCAATCCACGGAAGCAAGTTTTCTTGTCATGTGCAGGCTGTGCAGATTTGCTGTTCTGTGGAAGATAAAGCAGCACAAGA
>NW_011188307.1:0-507 GCF_000146605.3 Meleagris gallopavo | reverse complement strand
TTCCCAGATACAGGAGACAGAGTTTCACTGCAGATCAGCATGAGAGCTGTGTAAATTCACAGCCTGGGGTTTTGCCTTGGGCTGCTGATGGGAAGTCACTGACGTGGCAAAGACAGTTACAGTTTATGTGGCTGTCGCTGTTTGCTGGTAGTTCACAGAAAAGGGCACAGTTCTCAGTGTGGGTCTTATGACTTTCTTGACAACGGTATTACCCTGTAGGGAAGGTCTGAAACCTTTTCAATCCACGGAAGCAAGTTTTCTTGTCATGTGCAGGCTGTGCAGATTTGCTGTTCTGTGGAAGATAAAGCAGCACAAGATACTCGTGTAGATAAGCTCATCTTTTTGACAGCCCTGTCTTAGTGAGGGATTAGTCAACGTCTCTCCAAGTTGGTTTGTATTGTCTTGAATGCTGGAAGTGACCACCAAAGATGAATAGAGCCCCTAGAAAGTTTGTAGGCTAGTATAAGTGGAGTTGGGCAGCGTGCTGCCTGTTCTTCTCTGCCCTCC
>NW_011188306.1:0-594 GCF_000146605.3 Meleagris gallopavo | reverse complement strand
TACAGTTTATGTGGTTGTCACTGTTTGCTGGTAGTTCACAGAAAAGGGCACAGTTCTCAGTGTGGGTCTTATGACTTTCTTGACAACGGTATTACCCTGTAGGGAAGGTCTGAAACCTTTTCAATCCACGGAAGCAAGTTTTCTTGGCAGGTGCAGGCTGTGCAGATTTGCTTTTCTGTGGAAGATAAAGCAGCACAAGATACTCGTGTAGATAAGCACATCTTTTTGACAGCCCTGTCTTAGTGAGGGATTAGTCAACGTCTCTCCAAGTTGGTTTGTATTGTCTTGAATGCTGGAAGTGACCACCAAAGATGAATAGAGCCCCTAGAAAGTTTGTAGGCTAGTATAAGTGGAGTTGGGCAGCGTGCTGCCTGTTCTTCTCTGCCCTCCCTTGCAACTGTAAGAACCATCCCTGCTCCTGCTAGTGTTCTCTTCACACCTGCTCACTCGCCCTCATTGCATTAGTGGCTTTCTGGTTTCTTTTCCTTATGTTAATTAGCTACTGACCTATGACTGTATACCTTTTTCTTCAGCCTACTCCTAGTCGTTGCTATGGATACAAGCTTACTGAACTAAATGGAGACAGCTTGTTTG
>NW_011188305.1:0-592 GCF_000146605.3 Meleagris gallopavo | reverse complement strand
TTTTTCCTTATGTTAATTAGCTACTGACCTATGACTGTATACCTTTTTCTTCAGCCTACTCCTAGTCATTGCTATGGATACAAGCTTACTGAACTAAATGGAGACAGCTTGTTTGCAAAGAAGAATGACTTGGCGATGTACAAGGCAGGGCATCTTGGAAGCCAAGGTGATCGTACTGATGTGTTGTATTGCATACTAAGCAGGGTGTTGGGGTTCTTGGAGGGACGCCCTCTCTTGTGCATCAGTGCAGGTGAGCTGCCACGTCCACGCTTCTCTTGAAGCGCTGTGCTCAGCGTTTCCTTCTGGCCTTGTCCAACTGTTTTGTTCCTGGAGTAGTGCCAAGGACAAACCTAAATACACACGCTGCTACTCAGCATTTTAGCATGCCAAAGTGCCCAGGAGCTATTAATCTGTCTAATGAGGGAATAGTTGGGGTGAGGTGACCAAAGATGCTGAGCATACAGGCCCGGTACGAAGCCTTATTTTCTTGGAAGGTAGTGTTAGGCTCTACTCTACTCAGCAAGACCAGCACTCTGTTTCTGAACTGACATACGCGTTCAGTGTGGTGTTCTGGCTTGGTTTGCTCAGGGTG
>NW_011188304.1:0-999 GCF_000146605.3 Meleagris gallopavo | reverse complement strand
GGTGTTGGGGTTCTTGGAGGGACGCCCTCTCTTGTGCATCAGTGCAGGTGAGCTGCCACGTCCACGCTTCTCTTGGGAAGCGCTGTGCTCAGCGTTTCCTTCTGGCCTTGTCCAACTGTTTTGTTCCTGGAGTAGTGCCAAGGACAAACCTAAATACACACGCTGCTACTCAGCATTTTAGCATGCCAAAGTGCCCAGGAGCTATTAATCTGTCTAATGAGGGAATAGTTGGGGTGAGGTGACCAAAGATGCTGAGCATACAGGCCCGGTACGAAGCCTTATTTTCTTGGAAGGTAGTGTTAGGCTCTACTCTACTCAGCAAGACCAGCACTCTGTTTCTGAACTGACATACGCGTTCAGTGTGGTGTTCTGGCTTGGTTTGCTCAGGGTGGAGCTCCTCTGGCCATGAGATGCTGCTGGTGTCTTGGCAGAGCACAGCCTGTGGTTGAACAGCATGGATAAATGACATGGAGATACTGTCCTGCTACCCTCAAATCAGAGGGCAAATACAAGCCCGCAGCATTGCAGTGAAACTAGCTAGGCTTTTAAATCCTCAGTACTGTCAGTACTGCTTTGGTTGTCTTTGACAGTGTCGTTTGTAATTTCTTGTGGAGATTCAGCATACAGGAATGCTCACGGAAGGACGAGAAAAAGCTGGTGAGACTGGTGTTCAGCATGGCTTCTGTCCCCTCTTACTGCTATGAGTGCTATGCCGTGGCTTGCCACCCAGGCTGGAGCTCATGGTGCTGTGCTTGGAAGCTTGAGTAGCATGGTGCAGAGCATCTCTAGTGTCAGCCTTTGAGGAATTGGGGTAAAATAGGAGACAGAAGGAAAGGATATTGCCTGCTCATTGATGGCTTTAGGTGTTTGCCTTAAAACAGCATTTTGTTACGTAGGTCTGTTTCCATCCTTAACCTTGGTCAGACAGGGTGTAACATCAAATCTCAGTCAACTTTTCTTCTGTTAAGTAACGATCCTTACCTGTAAACACAGAACCCT
>NW_011188303.1:0-517 GCF_000146605.3 Meleagris gallopavo | reverse complement strand
GAAAAAGCTGGTGAGACTGGTGTTCAGCATGGCTTCTGTCCCCTCTTACTGCTATGAGTGCTGTGCCGTGGCTTGCCACCCAGGCTGGAGCTCATGGTGCTGTGCTTGGAAGCTTGAGTAGCATGGTGCAGAGCATCTCTAGTGTCAGCCTTTGAGGAATTGGGGTAAAATAGGAGACAGAAGGAAAGGATATTGCCTGCTCATTGATGGCTTTAGCTGTTTGCCTTAAAACAGCATTTTGTTACGTAGGTCTGTTTCCATCCTTAACCTTGGTCAGACAGGGTGTAACATCAAATCTCAGTCAACTTTTCTTCTGTTAAGTAACGATCCTTACCTGTAAACACAGAACCCTTCTGTACAGGGGGGACAAGAGACTGTCTGTGGGACGTGTTGGGCCACCTGTCAAGTTCTCTGAGGAAGATGTCATCAAATATCAGCCTTATTTAGAAATATTTTTGTTATGTGCTGGCAAGCCCAGAGTTACCAGTTCTGTCTGAAGAACGAACTCGCTCTTTTC
>NW_011188302.1:0-671 GCF_000146605.3 Meleagris gallopavo | reverse complement strand
TTGAGTAGCATGGTGCAGAGCATCTCTAGTGTCAGCCTTTGAGGAATTGGGGTAAAATAGGAGACAGAAGAAAGGATATTGCCTGCTCATTGATGGCTTTAGCTGTTTGCCTTAAAACAGCATTTTGTTACGTAGGTCTGTTTCCATCCTTAACCTTGGTCAGACAGGGTGTAACATCAAATCTCAGTCAACTTTTCTTCTGTTAAGTAACGATCCTTACCTGTAAACACAGAACCCTTCTGTACAGGGGGACAAGAGACTGTCTGTGGGACGTGTTGGGCCACCTGTCAAGTTCTCTGAGGAAGATGTCATCAAATATCAGCCTTATTTAGAAATATTTTTGTTATGTGCTGGCAAGCCCAGAGTTACCAGTTCTGTCTGAAGAACGAACTCGCTCTTTTCTGGATCAATGTCTAGGACAGGCTGTGAGGTTTCACATCCAGAAATTGCCTTACGCGGGCAAGAGAGTAGAAAACCACCCACCCCACCAAACAAGGCAGCTGCCTGAAAGTGAAGTAGGAAAGAGAAGCAGAAAGGAGAAAGTGGGCAGTCAGGGAGTGGGAGGCACCCGAAATCAAGGTGCGTTGTAACTGCTTACCCTGAGCCACTCGAACGCCGTGTCACTGTGATGCTCTGGATTGCTAACACTGGGCACTGCAGCGCTGCTCATA
>NW_011188301.1:0-569 GCF_000146605.3 Meleagris gallopavo | reverse complement strand
TCTGTTAAGTAACGATCCTTACCTGTAAACACAGAACCCTTCTGTACAGGGGGACAAGAGACTGTCTGTGGGACGTGTTGGGCCACCTGTCGAGTTCTCTGAGGAAGATGTCATCAAATATCAGCCTTATTTAGAAATATTTTTGTTATGTGCTGGCAAGCCCAGAGTTACCAGTTCTGTCTGAAGAACGAACTCGCTCTTTTCTGGATCAATGTCTAGGACAGGCTGTGAGGTTTCACATCCAGAAATTGCCTTACGCGAGCAAGAGAGTAGAAAACCACCCACCCCACCAAACAAGGCAGCTGCCTGAAAGTGAAGTAGGAAAGAGAAGCAGAAAGGAGAAAGTGGGCAGTCAGGGAGTGGGAGGCACCCGAAATCAAGGTGCGTTGTAACTGCTTACCCTGAGCCACTCGAACGCCGTGTCACTGTGATGCTCTGGATTGCTAACACTGGGCACTGCAGCGCTGCTCATACTCAAACTAAGGATGAGTGTAAACTGATTGAGCTCGTAAACTCTTTACAAGCCTGATGTATTGGTGTGCAAACCCTTGCTCAAAGTCACAATGTCA
>NW_011188300.1:0-1050 GCF_000146605.3 Meleagris gallopavo | reverse complement strand
AAGTGAAGTAGGAAAGAGAAGCAGAAAGGAGAAAGTGGGCAGTCAGGGAGTGGGAGGCACCCGAAATCAAGGTGCGTTGTAACTGCTTACCCTGAGCCACTCGAACGCCGTGTCACTGTGATGCTCTGGATTGCTAACACTGGGCACTGCAGCGCTGCTCATACTCAAACTAAGGATGAGTGTAAATTGATTGAGCTCGTAAACTCTTTACAAGCCTGATGTATTGGTGTGCAAACACTTGCTCAAAGTCACAATGTCATCGTAGCGATTTGAACTGTTCCAGTGATGTCCTTAATGGACGAGACAACTCTCAAGAAATTTTTAAAAGGCGTTAAAAAGGGCTTATTTTGAGAGATGCTTGAGCACTGAGAATGGCAGTGAGTGCCTCCAAGGCAGTCAGGAGGCTCGGAGTATGCAGCTGTTGATCTTTCAGCCTGTTTGGTGCTGATGAGTTGATTGTCTGGCCTTGTAAGCAACTGCATTTAGGAATTATGAGTGCTCTTTCTAGTAACAAATGAGGCATTATCATCAACTGGAGACGTATCAGTGTTGTCACCCAAGCAGACCACCCACTGCTTTGGCTTAGTAATTTCTTTGTCAGATGTTTGCAGAGTAGAGGATGCTATGGGAAGGATTTATTTTGAAGGGAAGGAATGTCCCTATTGATGCAGCTATCTGAAGCCTTGCTCTACTTTTCATGAACGTTCAAAACATCTGTGTTGAAACTGATGGACTGACAGTCCTGGGAGGGAGGAGGATAAAGCTATTTTCTTATTATTGACTTCAATCTTTCATAAGCCAGTTGAAAGATGGAAATAAAACCTGTGGCTTTTTCAACCCTTCTGTTCCAGATAGCCCTGTCAAAGGCAAGTGTGAGGGGCTGCAGGTGCTATGTGGATCCAAAGTTCAGCAGCTGAAAAGAATGAGTAGCTTCATTGTAACAGGGTCACATGTGATTTTGGAGCAAACTTGCTGCAGTCTTTTTGGAACAGGCTGCCCAGGGAGGTGGTGGAGTCACCGTGCTCAAGAGCCACGGAGTTGTGGCACTGA
>NW_011188299.1:0-544 GCF_000146605.3 Meleagris gallopavo | reverse complement strand
CTGCTTTGGCTTTGTAATTTCTTTGTCAGATGTTTGCAGAGTAGAGGATGCTATGGGAAGGATTTATTTTGAAGGGAAGGAATGCCCCTATTGATGCAGCTATCTGAAGCCTTGCTCTACTTTTCATGAACGTTCAAAACATCTGTGTTGAAACTGATGGACTGACAGGTCCTGGGAGGGAGGAGGATAAAGCTATTTTCTTATTATTGACTTCAATCTTTCATAAGCCAGTTGAAAGATGGAAATAAAACCTGTGGCTTTTTCAACCCTTCTGTTCCAGATAGCCCTGTCAAAGGCAAGTGTGAGGGGCTCCAGGTGCTATGTGGATCCAAAGTTCAGCAGCTGAAAAGAATGAGTAGCTTCATTGTAACAGGGTCACATGTGATTTTGGAGCAAACTTGCTGCAGCTTTTTGGAACAGGCTGCCCAGGGAGGTGGTGGAGTCACCGTGCTCAAGAGCCACGGGGTTGTGGCACTGAGGGCTGTGGGCAGGTGGGGGTGGGCCGGTGTTGGACCGGATGATGGCAGTGGTCTTTCCAACCATA
>NW_011188298.1:0-436 GCF_000146605.3 Meleagris gallopavo | reverse complement strand
ACTTCAATCTTTCATAAGCCAGTTGAAAGATGGAAATAAAACCTGTGGCTTTTTCAACCCTTCTGTTCCAGATAGCCCTGTCAAAGGCAAGTGTGAGGGGCTCCAGGTGCTATGTGGATCCAAAGTTCAGCAGCTGAAAAGAATGAGTAGCTTTATTGTAACAGGGTCACATGTGATTTTGGAGCAAACTTGCTGCAGCTTTTTGGAACAGGCTGCCCAGGGAGGTGGTGGAGTCACCGTGCTCAAGAGCCACGGGGTTGTGGCACTGAGGGCTGTGGGCAGGTGGGGGTGGGCCGGTGTTGGACCGGATGATGGCAGTGGTCTTTCCAACCATAACGGTTCTATGAAAGATGAAGCTTTGAAGAAGTCTTGTGCTTAAATGTAAGGCTCGTTTTCAACAAGTCTGAGCTGTTTGGTTCCCTGGCTACTGTTTCAA
>NW_011188297.1:0-537 GCF_000146605.3 Meleagris gallopavo | reverse complement strand
AATAAAGCCTGTGGCTTTTTCAACCCTTCTGTTCCAGATAGCCCTGTCAAAGGCAAGTGTGAGGGGCTCCAGGTGCTATGTGGATCCAAAGTTCAGCAGCTGAAAAGAATGAGTAGCTTCATTGTAACAGGGTCACATGTGATTTTGGAGCAAACTTGCTGCAGCTTTTTGGAACAGGCTGCCCAGGGAGGTGGTGGAGTCACCGTGCTCAAGAGCCACGGGGGTTGTGGCACTGAGGGCTGTGGGCAGGTGGGGGTGGGCCGGTGTTGGACCGGATGATGGCAGTGGTCTTTCCAACCATAACGGTTCTATGAAAGATGAAGCTTTGAAGAAGTCTTGTGCTTAAATGTAAGGCTCTTTTCAACAAGTCTGAGCTGTTTTGGTTCCCCTGGCTACTGTTTTCAAATACACATTCTGAAAAGGTTCCTGGGTGGAACAGAGCGTTCCTCTGTTTGCTCTTACAGCGATTCCCAATTTTTCGTTTATGCGTTAGCGTATTTTCTCTGTCTGAAGGCCGTGTGACAAATGGCAACTCAT